>NW_028281091.1:225000-465000 GCF_059751285.1 Brachycentrus maculatus
TTTTATTATAAAATAAAAATCTACAATACGCTCGCAAGATTGAACGTCATTTTAAAAAATGCACAAAAATATAAATATTTATCGCTTTCGTGCATTTTGAAATGACAATTTGATAATTTTGTTACAAAAATCAAAAAATCACCGACAATATTGACAACCGTTAATAAGATTTGGAACGGCGAAAAAAAATGGCGTTTCGCTTGAGTTTTCTGCTTCTGACAAGCGTGCAGTGCATTTTCCCTCTGTCCGTTGCATTATTGATTTTAATTGATTAATCGACGCGTTTGAACCCAAACTAGTGTCTAAAATAATTTGTTTCTGCATATTTTTGTGATATTTGGTGCGAAAAACAGCTTTAAACCACGCGAATCGCGAGAAAGACGCTTCGAGGCTTTGAGGTTAGGTCGGTGGTTGTGGGTATATGACATCGCTGAAATGGATTTGCAGCCTTCTCAGGAGGTGACAGATCTGTTGAAGCAATGGGAAGACCAACACTCGGCCCCCAATTATGACCCGATCCCTTCACTAACAAGGTAAAAGGCTTTTTAACTCGTTTCCGAAGGTATTTTTTTTCACTTGTCAAAAACAGCTTTGTCTTGCTTTAAAAGAAGGTAAATTTGTATTATGTAAACGGCTTTCCCTTGTTAATTTATTCGGCGCGGTGTATTCTAACCCCGAAACATATTGTACCTACGAATTATAAGGTTATTAATTTTTAAACGAATTTTTCTCTACGCAGGGGGCGGTCTATATTTATATCTCAGGTTTGACCGTATTGAAGTTGTGAAAATATAACACTAGCAACTCGTGTGTGTATATATCGCTCACTCCTTTCAAAAACGTCTTAAATCAAAAATCGACAATTTTCAGTTGTGCATGTTTTTGGAATGCCCAGAAAATGTTCTATATCCCAGCAAAAGCGGCATATTTTTAACTTAATATTTACCCGCTACAGGGCAGAAAGTGTTGTTTTTGCATTTTGAAGAAAATGCATTGTTTAATTATTTTTTTAAAATAAACTAAATATTTTTTAAATCGGTAAAAAACCGTCAGGTTTTACTTAAAAAGATCTGTTGCACAATAAAAAGTTCAATAAGTGGCTTGATATTTATTTTTAATACATTGTATCATATTTTTAAACTTTAAAAACATTCTCCTGAAATCTCAAGTTTTTTGATTTATGACGTTCTTAAAGGAGTGAGCAATAAATATATATATACATATATATACATATATACATATATACAAATATATACATATATACAAATATATATATATATATATATATATATATATATATATATATATATATATATATATATATATATATATATATGTATATATATATATATATATATATATATATATATATATATATATATATATATATATATATATATATATATATATATATATGTATATATATATATATATATATATATATATATATATATATATATATATTAAATAATGGATTACACTATATTTCTCATTACAGTATCTACTCAATGAATTAGGGCCACGCAGAATTTCGCGCAATTTCTCAATTCAAACAGGAATAACTCAGAGAAAACCTTGAATAAAACAACATTGAATTTTATTTACACAAGAACACTTTATTACGCTTAAATTATGCATATATTTTCATATAAATATAGTTAGTATTTATTATTTCCACCTTTGGCAGAAATAACTGCCTCAATTCTTTTTGGCATACTTAAAATGCACTGTTTTATCGTGTTTTTTATTTCTTCGTCTTCTGACCTAATTTTTTGAATTTTTTTTTTAGACAGTCTACTGTCGGATTTGGGAATGAGTATACCTTATTTTTTAACATGCTCCATACGTTTTCTATAGGATTAAGGTCCGGAGAATTTCCAGGCCAGGGGAGCAAAGGCAGATTTTTGTTAGACAAAATTTTTATTATTGATTTAGCCCGGTGGCAAGGTGCCCCATCCTGCATGAAGGTGTATGGACCTTCTGTTGGGTCGAGTGTATGGTAGAAGGGCAATAAAATTCGTTCGAGGACCTGCTTATAGGAATTTTGGTTCATTGTTCCTTCCACGAAAAACAACGGCCCAGGTAAATTGTTAATAATACATGACCATATCATTGTTGCAGGGGGGTGTTTGATAACTTTAACCACACAGGCCTCATTGTAACGTTCCATTGGTGTTCTCCTGACGAATCGACGGCTCTCTGTCACGGCTTCTAACCGGCACTCATCACTAAAGATGACCTGAAAAATAATGAAAATTTAAGTTTAATTCAAATATATAAGTTTATTGACTAAAATGATATGTTGAAAATTCAATTTAAATAAATACCTTTTTCCAATCATCTACCGAGTAATTTCGATGTAGCCTGGCCCATTTTAATCGATCCGCTTTCATTCGTGGTGTCAATTTTGGTACTTTTACAGGGCGCCTGCATTTCAGATTTACTTCGTAAAGACGTCGCCTCAGTGTTGATACCGATATATTTATACCCTCTTCTTCCAATTTTATTTTTAATGTTTTTGCTGATGCACTTCGGTTTTCTAAGGCACTTTGAACGATTTTTTGATCAGTCCTCGGTGTTGTTTTTCTAATCTTACGACAGTTCTTTCGCTGATTGCTGGTGGCGGGTGACTGATTTTTTATTGATTTTGAAATTTTGTCCACTGTTTGACGAGAAACGTTTTCTTTTTTTGAAATTTCTCTATTAGATAGTATTCCTAATTTCAGTAGCACTATAACACTAGACTTTTTTTCCTCAGAAATGTCTTTACTTTTTCCCATTTTGTCCTTTTCCAAAAAAACACTTGTGTTTACAAAAAAAAATTATACTTTATGAACTAAAATTAAAAATTAAGTTTTTTTCACAAGACACGATAACTATATAACCTCTCTGAACAAAACAACAATCAGAACTCAAGAAACTTCACTAATAAATGAGATAGGGCTTTTTTTTGAACTTTCAACTATCTGTCTACCTGTGCTAATTAGGGACCTTTCTCAGAAAAAGGGTTTAAAATTTTGTAAACGCTTAAATAATCCAGGTATATTTTACATATTATTGAAGGTAATATACATGATATTAGATGTCAATAAAAAACTTAAAGTATTTATGTAAAATAAATGTAATAATCCAAAAGATTTCAGAGTATTCAAAAAAATAATGGGTGGCCCTAATTCATTGAGTAGATACTGTATATAGTGTTTTGTGCAATTCATGGTTCGACAGATGAAAACACTCGAAAAAAACTGAATATATTTTTCAAACATTTATATAGGGTATGAAAAGCTTCTTTCACTCCCCATAGATGTCTCTAGTGAAATTCTAGTCAATTCAATCAATATGTTTCGAATTTGAGTAATACACATTTATAGAACTTCCAAGAATTTGAGTAGTGTGGTTGTCATGGGTAGAATTGGTGAAAAAAACATGTGTAAAGTGTTGGCTTGAACCAGCCTACGGCGGTCATAAGCCCCGTAAATGCCCAGACTCCCATATTCTGCTTCACCTATGTTGATTTGTCAATTTTTTTATTTATAAAGGTTTTTTTTAAAGAAGTCCCTCTCCAAGCACAAGAGCACAGTCTCTTTAATGGAGAGGCACAGCGAATCGAAATATCAAAGTTCTCCATATGTATAAATGATTCAAATGTATTATGTTATAAATAAAAAAGTTAATATATTATTTTTGACATCTCATCAAAGATGAAGAAGAATATGGAAGTCTGGGCATTTACGGGGCTGACGACCGTCATAGGCTGGTTTAAGTGAGCACTTTACACACGTGTAACATTCACCAATTCTACCCATTATTGACAACCACACTACACAAATTCTTGGAAGTTCTATATATATGAACCAATTTAGAAACCTTGTTCTTGAATCACTAGAACTTCACTAGAGACATCTATTGGTGAGATGTAAAGAAATATATTAAATAAAAAAAATATTTTTGACATTTCATCAAAGATGAAGAAGAATATGGAAGTCTGGGCATTTACGGGGCTGAAAATACTATGAAAATAACTCCCGTAATTGGAGATAATCTAGATTTTGTTAACAAGTATTTGGACACACTCAAAATGTTGTAAATAAAAAAATAATAAAAAAATAAGTTTGATCTTCAAACTGGCAATATCGTTTCTACAGTCTGTCAATTTGACAGTTGACAGTTCATTTGTAGTCGGTATGTTTTGCCATTTCACCATGGGTAGACTGAATGACCATTATGCGCGTCGTCTGTTCGGTAAATGGGCCGAAAACAATATACAGCTTGATCCTCTTTTTCAACGCAAAATTTTGCACGATCGGGTATGTCAAATACTTGAAAGTGGCCGGGTCATGTGGTGAAGTCCTGGTTCCAGCTCTAATGTATGAAAGTGAAACATGGAGTTGGCAAAAGGAGGATGAGAGTAGACTGAATGCAGTCGAAATGCCATTTCTCAGAAGAATGTGCGACAAAACGATGTATGATTGATGTTCGAATAGTGAAATAAGGAAGGAATGCAAAGCTGAGATAAGCATTATCCATAAAATTAAAATGGTTTGGACATGAGGAACGAATGAGCGAGGAAAGAACGGTAAAACAAATTTATGAGGCGAATGTAATTGGGAAAAGAAGCAGAGGAAGACCGAGAAAAACATGGCACGATCAGGTATGCCAAATACTTAAAAGTGGTCAGGCTAGGAGTCTAAATAATCGGCGGGTATGTATGAGGAGATGCATGAACGTGGAAGAGGCGAAGAACGATTGCAAAGACAGTTGTGTGGCATTGTATTCTCTCTGCCTACCCCTGCGGAGAAGCGGCGTGATGGTTAGTTAGTTAGTCACTAATAAAAATTATTAAAAATCCCTTCCCCAAGACTATTTTCCTCTTATACGGCTGTGAAACATGGCACCTTACAAGGGCCCAGAGCAGCCGTGTACTAAGCGCCGAGAATAGGTGTCTGCGGAGAATTTTAGGCGTGCGGTGGTTCGACTTTGTGAGGAATGAAGAGATAAGGCGTAGGACGCAGCAAATCTTGGTCACAACTGTCGTCAAGAAAAGGCGATTCAGTCGGCTTGGCCATGTACTCCGCATGCCTCCCGACAGCCGCCATCAAGCTCGCCTCCTTTACAAGGACCACTGCTGACAATTCGTCGGCAGTTCTCGTCAGAACTTCGGGACGCAGATCTGACTTGGGAGGATGCGAGGGAGCTGGCGGCCGACAGAAAAGCCTGGAGACAGTTTGTGGACTCCATATGCTCCACTTAGGGAGCGGATATGGTTTAATAATCCCCAAGACTAAATTGACTAAATGCTCCGATTTCGATACTGTGGACATTCCTCGAAGTTTAATGATGCGGTGTGTTTCAGACTGGCGGAGATCATCGAGGCGGAGACAGAGAACTTCATGAAGAAGGACCCGGATCCCTTCGATGAGCGGCATCCATCGCGGACGGACCCGACCTGCGCCCTCGGCCACGCACTCAAAGTCATGTTCAAGAAGGACAACTTCATGACAAAGGTGACTATCCAAACTTCCTGACTCTATCACAACTATCCCTACAGACTGTCGGGGTCAGCTCTCCTCCTCCTCAGGCTGTAGGTCCTTCTATCATCTCCTTTCCGTCTCCAGAAAATATACTTCCCGGATGTACACAACCATTTACCCACAACGAAGGTTTGATAGTCCCGAGACAGCCCTGAATATTTAAACTGTTTATTGTGACTGCAGACAGTTGGTAGAATTCCATATTGAATTGTTGGGTAATATATACAAAATAAAACAGGGTTTTTGGATTGAATTCTACATTTGTTTATGTATATATTAATACGTGACGTGTTTCGTCTTCTCAGGACATTATCAAACACTTAGGATAATGTTTCACAATGTCCTGAGAAGACGAAATGCGTCACGTATTAATATATACATAAATAAATGTAGAATTCAATCCAAAAAACCGTGTTTTATTTGAGATATATTACCCAACTATTTAAACTGTGTGTTTTCTGAGTAAGCGGCAGCTCAAACGCCACACGGTGTATATATTTGGCAAGGTTTCATAATATCCTTTATATCTACTAGACAAAAATATAGAAATCTTCTAGTACACAGCCATGATACACGATTTACCCACAACGAAGGTTTGATAGTCCCAAGACAGCCCTGAATATTTAAACTGTGTGTTTTCTGAGTAAGCGGCAGCTCAAACGCCACACGGTGTATATATTTGGCAAGGTTTCATAATATCCTTTATATCTAGTAGACAAAAATATAGAAATCTTCTAGTACACAACCGTGACAAACCGCAATTTTTGTTTTATGATTCACAATTCTATATTTTTATGCAGCTTATAATTTGACCAGTTCTTTTATTGCTTCTAAAGCATTGATTGGCTAATGTTATTGAATTTCGATGCCCTTTCAGCTGGTGAACGATTACGTCCGCGATTCCTACTACAGCCGCCTCAACATCAGCGGACGCGATGTCCGGAAACTCAACATCGCCGCCTGCCGACTGACGCTTGACCTCATGCCCGGATTGGAGATGTCCGTCGTCTTCCAGGTGAGTCTAGCTCCTGGTCATGCTGATATCAGGTCCGCCCCAGTCGGCCGTCACCTGAGAGGCCCTTTTCTAATTCCTCCCTGACTTCTCTTGTTACTTCCCGCGATGGAACAGTACCATCGGCCCATCTCCTCTGGGACTGGTCTATTCCTCTCTTCATGACCCATGATCTCCACCTCCCATGGTCTCCACCCATGGTAAATGCGCTGAATGTAGAGATACCTCAGAAACTTCTTTTGGACTTTCTTTACCATAAGAGAGTTCTTTTTTTCTTTCTTGTTGCATCACTTTCATATCCCTTGTTAATTATCTACCAAAGTGATATATTTGGGTTTTAACTAACTAACTAACTAACTAACCATCACGCCGCTTCTCCGCAGGGGTAGGCATAGAGAATACAGCGCCACACCACTCTGTCCTTGCAAACATTCTTCGCCTCTTCCACGTTCACGCGTCTCCTCATACATACCCGCCGATTGTTACGACTCCTAACCTGACCGCTTTCAAGTATTTGGCATACCTAATCGTGCCATGTTTTTCTCGGTCTTCCTCTGCTTCTTTTCCCAATAACATTCGCCTCAAAAATATATTTTACCGTTCTTTCCTCACTCGTTCGTCCTACATGTCCGAACCATCTCAACACACCTTTCTTAATTTTATCGATAATGCTTATCTCAGCTTTCTTATTTCACTATTCGCACATCTATCATACATCGTTTTGTCGCACATTCTTCTGAGAGATCGCATTTCGACTGCATTCAGTCTACTTTCATCCTTCGTTTGCCAACTCCGTGTTTCGCTTCCATACATTAGAGTTGGAACCAGGACTCTGTGTTATGCGCTTTATGTATTAAATTAGCTGTGGCATGGACTAGTTATTCTTTCCGACGTTTGTCTTACGGCTGAGGGAACCATGCGAAACCTCGGCTGGATAGAGTTAAGCTGCTAAAAACCAGTCTTTATTCATGTTCATCGGGATTTGGAGGCCAGCTCCGTTCATATGGGCAAAGGTTGGAGTCTGCTTCAATCCAGGGGGAGTCAAAGTGGGCTGAAAGAAATGGCATTTTAGTTGAGACATTTTATAAGACAGTACTTGACTTCATGTGTTCCCAAATCGTCAAGTATGGATTCCGTTTCCAGGATAACGAGGGTCTGATCCACCGACTGTACTCCTGGGCGGAGCACTCCGTAGAGCCGCTGCAGACGTACGCCACCGGACTGCTCGCGGCCGCCATGGAAGTCCAGGACATCGCCTCACAGTTCAGGTATATCCTCGGAACATTCACACGGTATTCACCTTTTCTGGTTTGCATTTTTCTAGGTCTATTAAAATTTGGACGCACTAACAATATTGTGATAAGTGAATATTGTCCACCTCTGTAGTGTAATGGTCAGCACGCTCGGCTACCGTTCTAGAGGTCCCGGGTTCGATTCCCAGGGGAAGACAAATAAATACAAGCGATTTTTTCACTCTGATATTTATTCAATATTACCCTGGACTGGTACCTGAAGCGGAGGGCTGATCGATAAATCTTAGAGTGTGAAATCACTCATATTTATTTTCACCCCCCCCCTGAGAATCGAACCCGGACCTTCTGGTTCGATAAACTCGCTGATCACTACACTACGGAGGTGGAAAAAATTGAACCATCACAATATTGTTAGTGTGTCCAAATTTTAGCACATATTTTCTGGAATTCCCTCTACTTATTAGATACAGTTGTTTATGTCAAGGTTTGTTAGTCCATTTCATGTTTCACTAGAGCTATGTTTTGTTAGCCCCATGTTCCGCTAGCCCCATGTTCTATTGGCCTCATGTTCCGCTCGCCCCCAGGGAGCAGAACGCGCGCCTCGTGCCGCTGATGCTGCAGCGCCTGCACACGCTGCGCAAGAAGTGCCAGACGGAGCACCCGTCGCAGCCGGCCGCGGCGCAGCAGGCCACCCGCCACTTTGCCCGCTTCGCGCCCGCCGTCCCGCTCTACCCCGCCAACGAGGAGGGCACCAGAAAGAGACGTAAGACCGCCACTTGTCGCTACAGATGAATTTTTCTTGCCCTCACATATGTTTGTGTTTTATCAATTTTATCATATTTGAAAGAAATAACATGAATTAAATATCACATGCGAAGCAGAAAGTGCTTCATTTTTTTTATGCGAAATTGCTTTGACCCCATACGACTAATTAAGGGTTAAACATTATGACTAACTAACTGACTGACCATCACGCCGCTCCCTCGCAGGGATAGGCAGAGAGAACAGAACGCCACACCGATCTGTCTTTTCAAACAAACAGTTTTTGCCCCTTTCACTTTCACAATTAATTTAAAAAAAACCTTATACGCACCCCAATGGTGCATAGGGCACTGTGTCTTATAAACGCTGTGTTATCATGATCGTTTTACTTATGAAGGAAAGGTGATCAGCCCTCCGCTTCAGGTACCAGTCCATGGTAATATTGAATAAATATTACAGTGAAAAAATCACTTATATTTATTTTTACCCCCCTTGGGAATCGAACCCGGGACCTCCAGAACGGTAGCCGAGCGTGCTGACCATTACATTACGGAGGCGGACAAATTTCACTTTCACAATACCTTCATTAAACTCATCAGAAAAATGGAATTATCGAATTGGGGCCAATTGTGATTAACCGCTCCGGCCCTGCTTCCAGTGCGTTTCGACGGCGGCGGGACCACTAGCGACGAGGACCCGGGGGGGACGCCCTCCAAGCTGGCCGCCGTGGGCTCCGAGAACGGCATCAAGCCCCTCCCGGCCCGGGACCACTCGCCCAAGCCCTCCATGTCCAGCGACAACAGCATCAATGCCAATGTCACCAGTGAGTATTGTTTCTTGGCAGCGAGTGTTTTTGCCTAGAATTTTCACTCATGAAGTACATGAAATTATAGTAACTTTAAATATAAAGAGTTGATCCCCTCACGAGTAGGCATAGGCTGTGAAACTTATAAAGTTGAAGCCTGAGTGGGGACATGATAAACGGTGTTGCATAAGCCGTAGCTAGATTTCAGAGTAACTTCAACGTCGGGTAATTCAAAAAAAAAAAATAGTATTGCTTGGCAGATTTTTTTCTTTTTACTCGTAGTCGGCACGCAGTCTGTGCTAGGTTGGATAGTGACAGCGTGCGTTTGGGACACAGTGTGTGTCAGCTTGTGTAGTGCTAATAGGAGCAGAAGAAGACTTGGCATGATGTGCTTGAAATACCCGAATAGTCAGGCTTTTGGCACACAGTCTGCTAGCTTGGATAGTGCTGATTGTGCGTTTCGCATACAATCTGTGGCTGCTTGGATAGTTCTGGGCGTGCGTTTGGCACACGTCTGTGCCAGCAAACCATCTCAACACACCTTTCTTAATTTTATCGATAATGCTTATCTCAGCTTTGCATTCCTTCCTTATTTCACTTTTCGCACATCTATCATACATCGTTTTGTCGCACATTCTTCTGAGAGATCGCATTTCGACTGCATTCAGTCTACTTTCATTCTTCTTTTGCCAACTCCATGTTTCACTTCCATACATTAGGGTTGGAACCAGGACATCAATATATATTAGTAGCATTTGATTTTTACATTTTACATTGTCAACAACTCATATGTATCATAATGAATATTTGATTTTTCTAATGTCTCTCACTCAGGCCCTCTGGCCGAAGGTATGATGTCTCCTCCCCGGGGGATCCCGCTGCTGCCGACGGCCAAGGCGCCCCCTCCACCCGACACGGCGAGCAACAGTTCCTGGGCCGAAATGGAGACCTACGTCATCGGTAAGTGCGATTCCTCCCTGGTGAGCGCCTGATTCACCCCTGGACGGCAGGTTATTCAGCCATGACTGTCTATCTCTCTCATGCCTGAACAGCTGGCCATTCAGGAGTAAGCATCTCCTTCATGCCTAAACAGCTAGTCATATGCCATGAGCATCTCTCTCACACCTCAACTGCTAGCCATATATCATGAGCATTTCCCTAACGCCTGGACGGCAGGCCATTCAGGCATGATCATCTATCTCTCTCGTGCCTGAACAGCAGGCCATTCTCTGTAACCTTCTCCTTCACACTTCAACAGCTAGTCATATGTCACAAGCATCTCCCTCACGCCTAGACGGCAGATCATTCCCCGTGATCTCCGTCACCAATAAATGTCGGGCCCCCATAAATGTTTGCCATAGAACCCCCCCCCCCCATGACTAGATGTATTGCCAGGTACGGGTAAATCTGTAAATCTGTGGTTGTCAATAAGGGGTAGAATGTTACACGTGTGTAAAGTGATCACTTAAACCAGCCTATGACGGTCGTCAGCCCCGTAAATGCCCAGACCTCCATTTTCTTCTTCATCTTTGATGAGATGTCAAAAAATTATATGAAATCCATAAAGTCCCTTTTTTGCGCCCATAGCAAATACTGGCAAATCCATAAAGGCCCATTTTTAGCGCCCATACTAAATACTGGCAAATCCATTAAGGCCCATTTTTTGCACCCATACCAATTATGTACTGGCAAATCCATTAAGGCCCATTTTTTGCGCCCATACCAAATACTGGCGAATCTATAAAGGCCCACTTTTTGCGCCCATACCAAATACTGGCAAATCCATAAAGGCCCATTTTTTTTGTCCCCGTACCGGATATGGAAAATCTGTTTAACGCGCAGTAGTTTTATTTTATAAAACTTATAATATGTTACATTACTTTCGTTAAAGTTTGTGTGTTTATTTTTTTCAGGCAATATCCAAATTCATCCTCCGACAGACGCTACGAGACAGATGCTCATCTTGCGGTACCTCACGCCCATGGGGGAATACCAGGAGGTGAGGAACTTCATGGGATGTATGGGATATGGAAGTATGCAAGGAGACAGGGCATTCAATTCAGTTGTAGCAAATACAAGCCAAAATGGCAGTGAATGGCTGAGTCAACCCTAGTGTATGGGAGTGTAGCGTGGAGTAGGATGAAAGTAGACTGAATGCAGTCGGGATGCCATCTCTCAGTGCGGCAAGACCATGTATGGTAGATGTTCCAATGGTGATATAAGGAAAGGGTGCAAGGCTGAGATGAGCACTATCCAGCAAACTAAGGAAGGCGGCTTGGGATGGTTTGGGAAGGATGAGAGTAGACTGGATGCAGTCGGGATGCCATCTCTCAGTGCGGCAAGACCATGTATGGTAGATGTTCCAATGGTTCCAATGGTAGATGTTCCAATGGCTGATATAAGGAAAGGGTGCAAGGCTGAGATGAGCACTATCCAGCAAACTAAGGAAAGCGGCTTGGGATGGTTTGGGAAGGATGAGAGTAGACTGGATGCAGTCGGGATGCCATCTCTCAGTGCGGCAAGACCATGTATGGTAGATGTTCCAATGGTGATATAAGGAAAGGGTGCAAGGCTGAGATGAGCACTATCCAGCAAACTAAGGAAGGCGGCTTGGGATGGTTTGGGAAGGATGAGAGTAGACTGGATGCAGTCGGGATGCCATCTCTCAGTGCGGCAAGACCATGTATGGTAGATGTTCCAATGGTTCCAATGGTAGATGTTCCAATGGCTGATATAAGGAAAGGGTGCAAGGCTGAGATGAGCACTATCCAGCAAACTAAGGAAAGCGGCTTGGGATGGTTTGGGAAGGATGAGAGTAGACTGGATGCAGTCGGGATGCCATCTCTCAGTGCGGCAAGACCATGTATGGTAGATGTTCCAATGGTGATATAAGGAAAGGGTGCAAGGCTGAGATGAGCACTATCCAGCAAACTAAGGATGGCGGCTTGGGATGGTTTGGGCACGTGGAACCAATGAATGAAGAAAGTATGGTAAAACAAATTTATGAGGCGAATGTATTTGGAAATACGCCATCTAGGTCATGCTTTGGAATCATGTTATCTGTCTGCAGCACCCATGAATTCTCTGGCCTTCCTCTAGATGCCTTTCTATGGCGATTGCCTGGTTCACAATATGATCAGGGTCTCTGCGCCCTATGTGGCCATACCACCTCCAATTGCCTTTCCCCTACCTTACTATGGATGCCTGTTACAGCCAGGCTCCCACGAATACGTCAACTCTTTATTTCATCTCTAAGGGACACTCCAGCTGACCATAGCTAACTATATTAAATCAATTTTTAAAATGTTTGTCTTTCTGTTGCAGTTCCTCAGTCACGTGTTTGCGGAGAACGCTCTGGAGCTGATCCTCGCCTACGTGAACCTCCGGGAGTCCAGGGACTCCAGGCTGGCCTTCGAGGCGCTCAAGTACCTGGCCGCCCTGCTCTGCCACAAGAAGTTCTCCATAGAGTTCATCAACTTCAACGGCTTGCAGGTTTCCTTATCATTATTTCAACTTCTTACGCAACGATTACATACATAGACAGATGCTCACAAAGTCACATTCTTACATATACAGATATTCACATAGACAGGTTCTTGCATATACAGATGCTCATAAAGAAGGGTGCTCGTATCACACGCTATGCGAGTGTATGTTTACATAGACTATTATTCGCGTAGACAAACAGTCATATAGTCAGATGTTCACATAGACAGATGCTCACATAGGCAGATGCTTACATGGGCAAATTCTCTCATTGAAGGATAGTCACACAGATGCTTACAAAACATATGGTCTCATAGACAGATAGATGCTTACATAGACAGATACTCTCGTAGACAGATACTCACGTAGACAGATACTCACATAGACGGACACTCACTCAGCCAGACGCTCACATAGACAGATGCTTACATAGACGGACACTCACTCAGCCAGACGCTCACATATACAGACTGCTCACATGGTCACGTAAATGGTCACTCGCATTGCAGAGGTTCCTGGAGGTGCCGCGGCCGAGCGTGGCGGCCACGGGCGTGTCCATCTGCATGTACTACCTGGCGTACTGCGAGGAGGCCATGGAGCGCGTGTGTCTGCTGCCGCGCCGCGTGCTGTCCGACCTGGTCAGCTACGCGCTCTGGCTGCTGGAGTGCTCGCACGACTCGGGTCGCTGCCACGCGACCATGTTCTTCGGCTTCTCCTTCCACTTCCGCGTGGTGCTGGAGGAGTTCGACGCGCAGGACGGCCTGCGCAAGCTCTACAACGTCATCTCCACGCTGCCCATCCTGTCGGTGGAGGACGACGTGCGGCTGTCGGAGGACGAGTCCTGCGCCGCGCGCCAGATCGTGCGCCACGTGTGCGTCGCGCTCAAGCGCTACCTGGAGAGCCACCTGCACCACCGCGCGGGCGCCCTCCGGCGGCAGGGCCGGCCCGGGGAGATGCAGGCCGAGCCGCCCGCCTACAAGGTACCACACTACGCCCGCTAGACTCTCATCCTTCACTCGGTATACTAATCACAAGTTACCCAATTCCCATCTGTACAGCACCTAGTCATTCATCCTTCACTTTGTGTAATGCTACTCGACTCCCGGGATCCTACTAGACTCTCGTTCATCCTTCGCTCAGTATACTAATTACAAGTGAATCACAAAATGATAAATCAGATGCGATTTTCTAGGGCACTGCGTCATATAAATACAGTGTTATCTTGATCGTTTACACATGAAGGAAAGGTGATCAGCCCTCCGCTTCAAGTACCAGTCCAGGGTAATATTGAATAAATATTACAGTGAAAAAAATCACTTGTATTTATTTTACCCCCCTTGGGAATCGAACCCGGGACCTCCAGAACGGTAGCCGAGCGTGCTGACCATTACACTACGGAGGCGGGCAAATATATATATAAAAGTTTTAAACAGACCTATTTTATACTGTCCTCCTCCGTAGCGTAATGATCAGCATGCTCCGCTACCATACTGGAGGTCCCGAGTTCGATTCTTAAGGGGGCGTGACTATTAAAATAAATATTTAAGTCATGTTTCACTCTAATATTTATTCAATATTACCCTGGACTGGTACCTGAAGCGGAGGGCTGATCACCTTTCCTTCATGTGTTGACGATCAAGATAATACTGGGTTTATATGATGCAGTGCCCTATGCACCATTGGGGTGTGTATAAGGGTTTGAAGAAAAAGATCTATATCCATACTAATATTTTTGAGTGAAATGCATCGCGGGCAATTTGGGTCAATGTCCGCCCCTGCGTTGCGCCTCGTTACTGAACGCCCCCCGTCCGATGCAGGCCTGCAAGTCCACCCCCGAGGAAATACAGGAGCAGATCGAGCGGCTGCAGGCGGCCGCCTGGACCCGCTGGGCGCCCTGCGACCAGCTGCTGCGGCTCGGCGGCGTCACGCTGCTCCTCCAGATCATCGCCTTCTCGTACGAGTGGAATTTCAACGGGAGGTGAGTGGTCTTAGTCCCGACTCTTGCGGGCATTAAGGAGTCATTGCAGTGCCGCATTAGGTGATTTCTCGGGTCACTCCAGTGGCCTACACGCTTGCGGATTGCAGTACCGAATCTGTTTTGAAAAGTCCAGGCTAGGCTGCCATGTTGGAGGTCCCGGGTTCGATTCCCAAAGAGGGACAAAATAAATATGTATTACTGATTTTTCAGTCTAATATTTATTTAATAGGACCCTGGACTGGCACCTGAAGCGGAAGGCTGATCACCTTTCCTTCGCGTATTCAACGATCAAGATAACACCGCTTCTATACGATGCAGTGCCCTATGCAATGGTGGGTACGGACAAGGGTTAGAGGAAGAAGAATTTTTAAATCCGACTTTGAAGTGAAAAATAGCCAAGATGCGAAAGGGTCCCTAGTTTTCCATTTAATGGGGTCTTCTTCTTCTTCTTTTTGATGGCTTTTCACCCATCTTGGGTGTTATAGCCAGTGTCGAGTTGTTTTTTATTTACACTTTTTACATTTGACTTTCAAGTGTTAGTTCAAGTGTATCTAATGGGGCCCTTACATCGGCTATGATGAACAGCCAATAACCTGTGGCTGACGGGAGTGTGTCGTTGCAGGGCGGAGACGGTGCGGTCGGCGCTGGACGTGATCTCGGCGTGCTGCGTGGCGCCGCGCACGCTGCTGACGCTGTGCGAGGGCGTGGAGATGCCGGACGAGGCGCAGACGGTGGGCACCAACATCGTGCTGGGCGCCGCCGAGGGCGAGATCGTGCAGGACGCCGAGGTGCAGAAGGCCGCGCTCAAGGTGCTCGTCAACTGCGTCTGCGCGCCCGCGCACCGGGTGAGTCTATCCATCACAGACCGAGTGAGTCTTGCGG
Organism: Brachycentrus maculatus; assembly: GCF_059751285.1. Taxonomy (NCBI): domain Eukaryota; kingdom Metazoa; phylum Arthropoda; class Insecta; order Trichoptera; family Brachycentridae; genus Brachycentrus; species Brachycentrus maculatus. The sequence continues at coordinate 240,710 of NW_028281091.1, forward strand.
TCTTCATTCTCCATCTATCACAGACTGGACAAGTGTTGCGATCTTCCATCTCTATCTATTAAGTACCGACTGAGTCTTGCGCTCTTACATCTCTGTCTATTAGAGACCGAGTGAGTTTATATTTAGAAGAGACCATTTTATAAGTCAAGAAATGGCGATTCAGTTGGCTTGGCCACGTACTCCGCATGCCTCCCGAGAGCCGCCGGCGAGCTTGCCTCTTTTACAAGGCATCAGGTTCCCGACCACTGCTGACAATTCGTCGGCAGTTCTCGTCGGAACTTCGGGACGCGGATCTGACTTGGGAGGACGCAAGGGAGCTGGCAGCCGACAGAAAAGCCTGGAGACAGTTTGTGGGCTCTATATGCTCACCTAGGGAGCGGATATGGTTTAATATAATGTTACGGCGTAATATTTGTATTAACATGAACTATGACCCTGTGCGCCCGCTAGGGGCAGGGCGGGGTGTACGCGGGGAATGTTTACGTTATATCCCTTATGAGACGAATGCAGGGGATGCTAGACACACTTGAGATTGTACTGTTGTAGCGACCTGTTGATTAAACCGATTGCATCCTAATTACGAGTTATTATTACCTCTATCCTAGCCCCGTAATAATAATATTTTTTATGTGTATGCAAGATCCTTCGCAAACTTTTACATACTGGGAGACTAGATAATATTTAAAAATTTTACGTACCTCATAATTTAACCAGATATTTTATTCACAACATTTTGAGTGTGTCTAAATACTTGTGCCTCCGTAGTGTAATGGTCAGCATGCTCGGCTACCGTTCTGGAGGTCCCGGGTTCGATTCCCAGGGGGGTTTAATAAATATAAGTGATTTTTTCACTCTAATATTTATTCAATATTACACTGGACTGGTACCTGAAGCGGAGGGCTGATCACCTTTCCTTCATGTGTAATCGATCGAGATAACACTGCGTTTATATGAAGCAGTGCCCTATGCACCATTGGGGTGCGGTAAGGGATTTATTATTATTAAATACTTGTGCAAAAATCTGGGTTTCTCCACCTGGAGGTTATTTTTACATTTTCGCACCTCAAATGAAGAAGATCTGGTATGTTCTCTGAGCAGTCCGACCGTACGGCCTAAGAATTCTTTGGTTTTGTTTCCACAGACTGGCGGCTCGTTCGCGCGACTGGTCTCCAGCGGGTCTTCCAAGAAGAAGACCAACCTGAAGTCCTACGAGGAGATCATCCAGAAGGTGTGGGAGAGCGTGAGGACCAACAACGGGATCATGGTGGGTATCAACCTTCAGAGTGCTGAATATCAATTTATTTATTATAACTTCATGTATATCTATGATCTATTTGTCCGCCTACGTAGTGTAATGGTCAGCACACTCGGCTACCGTTCTGGAGGTCCCGGGTTCGATTCCCAAGGGGGGTAAAATAAATATAAGTGATTTATTCACTGTACTATTTATTCAATACTACCATGGACTGGTAGTATTGAATAAATAGTATTTGAAGCGGAGGCCTGATCACCTTTCCTTCATGTGTAAACGATCAAGATAACACTGCGTTTATATGACACAGTGCCCTATGCATCATTGGGGTGCGGATAAGGGTTTTATAATATTTTATTATTATATCTATATGGTGACACTCAGAAACAAATAAACAAGGCTGCAACAAACACATGAGAATAGAAAGTAAAATGAAAATATACAAAACATGTGTTGGACCAATAGCCGCTTCTGGGATTGAGGCAAGAGTAGATACTTCCAGAACAAAATCTCGACTCGGAACCTCCGAGATGAAGACTCTCCGATCCATAACCGGAAACACATTGCGAGACCGAGTAAGAAATACCGACATCCGGAGCATGTGTAAGACGGAGGATATCGCGAGGTGGGGACGACAACGAAGGCGATACTGGAACGATCATGTAAACAGAATGTCGGATGACAGACTTCCACATATCCCTGAAGGACGCAGACCCCCAGGGAGACCTCCGAAAAGATGGAAATACAGCTGGGAGTCGACATCCCAAGAGCGACATGCGGAGGCACAAACAGATCCCTAGGATCTACAAAAAGAAGAACTTCTTGTACAGAAAAGATATGTACATTCTAGGGCTTCTTCTTCTTCTTCATGAGCCGTCTGTCCTCCACTGCCGGATATAGGCCTCTTCCCCTTCCTTCCATCTCCTCCGGTCGGTTGCTGCTTGCAGCCAGTTTCCACCCCCCACAGCGACTATGCCGTCGGACCATCTCTTTTGGGGTCTTCCGACGCCTCTTTTGTACTCCCAAGGTCTCCATCTTAAAATTTTAGAGTCCATCTTGTGGGTCCTGTCTTGGCGGGCTTGCTAAGAAGCAATATCTTCCGACCAACCAAAAACAGACTAGTGATATTGGTCAAAACGTTTGATACCATATATAGCTGTTTGCAATCAGAGGGTAGATAGTACTTGAACATAAAGAAAAATAAGAATGAAAAAAAAACATGAATTATAATTGCCTGCTGTATCAATGAAGCAGTTTATTAAAATATTCTGCCTCTGTAGTGTAATGGTCAGCACGCTCGGCTACCGTACCGGAGGTCCCGGGTTCAATTCCCAAGGGGGGGGGTCATATACATAAATATAAGTGCTTTTTTCACTCTAATATTTATTCAATATTACCCTGGACAGGCACCAGCTGAAGCGGAGGGTTGATTACCTTTCCTTTCTTGTGTTTAACGATTGAGATAACACTGCTTCTATATGGTGCAGTGCCCTATGCACCATGTTTTAGTAGTTTGATATGTTCTCCACCTGTAGCAGAAAGAAACACTGAAATCGGTCGATATTTGACAAAAATATTGTTGATTTTGTATGCGTCTAATAAAATGGACTATTTTTTATAATTTATTTATTGTAGCTGCAGACAGTTGGTAGAATTCCATATTGAATTGTTGGGTAATATATCCAAAATTAAACAAGGTTTATTTGTATTATTTTTTGACATCTCATCAAAGATGAAGAAGAATATGAAAGTCTGGGCATTTACGGGGCTTACGACCGTCGTAGGCTGGTTTAAGTGATCACTTTACACACGTGTAACATTCACCAATTCTACCCATTATTGACAACCACACTACTCAAATTCTTGGAAGTTCTATATATATGAACCAATTTAGAAACTTTGTTCTTGAATCACTAGATCTTCACTAGAGACATCTATTGGTGAATGTAAAGAAGCTTTTTTATTAAGTATGTAACTCTTATATTAGTATGTGAGGTCCGAATCCAAAATAAAAAAGCTTCTTTACATCTCACCAATAGATGTCTCTAGTGAAGTTCTAGTGATTCAAGAACAAAGTTTCTAAATTGGTTCATATATATAGAACTTCCAAGAATTTGAGTAGTGTGGTTGTCACTAATGGGTAGAATTGGTGAATGTTACACGTGTGTAAAGTGATCACTTAAACCAGCCTATGACAGTCGTAAAACCCGTAAATGCCCAGACTTCCATATTCTTCTTCATCTTTGATGAGATGTCAAAAAATAATATGAAAATAACTCCTGTAATTGGAGATAATCCATATTTTGTGAACAAGTATTTGGACACACTCAAAATGTTGTAAGGTTTATTTGGTTGAATTCTACATTTATTTATGTATATGGGACATTATCAAACACCTGTTTGATAATGTCCTAAGAAGGCGAAACTCGTCACATATTAAAATATACATAAATAAATGTAGAATTCAACCGAATAAACCGTGTCTAATTTTAGATATATTAATGATAATAAATATCCTTATCCGCACCCCAATGGTCCATAGGGCACTGCATCGTATAGAAGCAGTGTTATCTTGATCGTTAAATACACGAAGGAAAGGTGATCAGCCTTCCGCCTCAGGTACAGTCCAGGGTCATATTAAAAAAATAAATGACTGAAAAATCACTAATATTTATTTTGACTCTCTTGGGAATCGAACCCGGGACCTCCGGCATGGTAGCCCAGTGTGCTAACCATTACACTACAGAGGCGGACAACCCATATAACAACAACAATATCTTCTTCTTCTTCTTTCCATGATTCGCTCCCTAGGAGCATATGGCCAACACGAGTCGTCTCCAAGTCACTCTGTCACGCGCCATCTCCTTGGCTTCCTCTCAGGTCAGTCCGGCGTCTCGAAGTTCCGCCGAGTATAGTCGGTGAATGGGCGCCGGAATCCTCGGGGTTGGAAGAAGAGACACGAGGGGTTGATGCCCTCAGGTGGCATTCTAAGGACAACAACAATATTACCCAACAATATTTTTTATAAAGCATTTTCATCTTTTGCGATTTCAGAATGGATGTGAGCGGAAATCTCAGGTGATGTGTGTGTGGTTCTAGGTCCTGCTGCAGCTGATGATGGTCAAGTCGCCGATCACGGACGCGGACTGCCTGCGCGGGCTGGCGTGCCGCGCGCTGGCCGGCCTCGCTCGCTGCTCCACGGTGCGCCAGATCATATCCAACCTGCCGCTCACCACCACGGGACAGATCCAAGGTAGGGTAGGGTATACGACTATGCAGTGCCGGATCGGTGATCTGAATGTATCGCGCACTGGGCCGAATTAGGGACCGTTTGCATTATTGGAGAAAATGAGAGAAAAAAAAGAAAATTTCTGTCTTTGAAAATGCTCTTTGTGTTACATTTTTATCCAGCGAATGAATAATTTTAAAATTTGTTTTATCTAAGTCGTAATAATCGTCGGGTATGTATGAGGAGATGCATGAATGTAGAAGAGGCAAAGAATGTCTGCCTACCCCTGCGGGAAAGCGGCGTGATGGTTAGTTAGTTAGTTAAATGTGAGATATTTTCTTTCCTACCAATGGACCTAACTGGTTCACAACATTTTGAGTGTGTCCAAATACTTATTCACAAATCTGGTTTTTTTCCACTTTTGACGTGTGAACATAGATGAAAAATAATATGGAAATCAGTAATTACCCAGGCTTCCATATTCTTCTTCGTCTATATTGAGACTCCAAAAATGTAACCTAGCTTGTATTTAAAGACTAAAATCAGGCATTCGTCTCAAAACCATTATTTCCTTAGTGCCTTATGTTGAAAGCTTTCGCGGCTTCAGAAGGCAGAATATTTGAAATTGGCATTGTTCAAATTATGAACAACGTGGCATTCGGATTACTGAGCTGGCCCTGTAGTGATAACTGTTTAAAAGCAGGACCGCCTGAGGGCGGGTGCATGGCTCAAGCCGTTCTCCCTTATTCTCTTTCCAGCATGTTTGATGATTCTCGCAAATGTGTACGCTTCTATAAAGTGGGTGTTGGATTCCAGGTCTGATGCGGGACCCCATCCTGCAGGAGAAGCGGCAGGAGCACGTCATGTTCCAGAAGTACGCCCTGGAGCTGATGGAGAGGGTCTCCGGGAAGACCAAGCCCTCGGGCGCCGAGTTTGAGACCTCCCTCTACAACATTCACCGGGTGAGCAAGTTCTCTCTCCTCATATCCCAATCCTGACCTGACCACATCCAAGTATTAGAAATGCTTGATTCTATTTCCAACTATATAAATTTGTTTCATCGTTCTATCCTCATTCATTGGTTCCACATGCCCAAACCATCCCAATACATCTTTCTTAATTTGATGTATGATCAGCTCATCACGGCCTCGCATTCTCTTGTTTCGGCAACTGTCTCTGTATCGTACACTTCTAGACAGCGCCTCGACACTTTGGTGACAACAACATACCCGCAATTGTGTGCATACCCGCATAGTCTGGCTGGTTTGTCTCTCCTGGAAAGCTCACTTAGAGCTACCTAGTAATACTTCTTCTTCTTCTTTTTCTAGATCCTAAGGATCTGTTTGTGCCTCCGCTTGTAGCTCTTGGGATGTTGACTCCCAGCTGTCTTTCCACCTTTTCGGAGGTCTGCCTGGGGGTCTGCGTCCTTCAGGGATACGTGGAAGTCTGTCTTCTGACATTCTGTTTACACGATCGTTCCAGTATCGCCTTCGTTGTCGTCCCCACCTCACGATATCCTCCGTCTTACACATGCTCCGGATGTCGGTATTCCTTACTCGGCCTCGCAATGTGTTTCCGGTTATGGATCAGAGAGTCTTCATCTCGGAGGTTCCAAGTTCTCATTTGTAATAAACCAAAGTGAAAGTACTAGCGAGTTATCATTATCGTCTTGCACCATCTCAGTACATACAGTAACAGTCACGGTGTGTTCTCGTTTGCAGGCGAACGTGGTAGCCCAGACGCACATCACGTTCAACGACCAGCAGCTCTACCAGCTGGTGTACCAGCACCTGCTGACCCGCGGGCTGGCGGGCGCCGCGGAGGCGCTGCGCCGCGAGGCCGCGCTGGCGCCGCTGCTGCCCGCGCCCGCGCCGCCGCCGCCGCCCGTCTATCAGCCCGCCGTCACGCCGCAGCGGGTGAGTGCCCCGTCCGCCCCTGCCTTCTCCTCCCTCCCCACTCAGCAAGCGCGCGCGCGCGCCCCAACCTCATCCGCCCCTGCGCTCTCAGATGCACCTGATGAGCTGGAGGTGCCCCCTGTGATGGCATTACTTTGCACCCCTCCCCTGGGAATCAAATTGGGACCTCCATTATGGTAGCCAAGCGCGCCGACTATTACACTATGGAAGCGGACAAAATGTGGCCTATATAAGGTCGCTTCATTGGCCAGAATGGCAATTCAATTAGGTCACTCTTGCGGCTTGTAGTTCACATCTCATGGGGTCATCACTTCGACAATATTGAACAAAAAATTAGGTCACATTTGTGGCCCATATCGGGTCGCTTTATTGGCCATGGTGGCGGACCAATCAGGTCACTTTTGCGGATTGTAGTTCACATCTCACGGGGTCATCACTTGGACAATATTGAACAAAAAATTTGGTCACATTTGTGGCCCATATCGGGTCGCTTTATTGGCCATGGTGGCGGACCAATCAAGTCAGTCTTGCGGCTTGCGGCTAACAATTAATTATCGGGTTCTCATCCGCCCCTGTGCTTTCAGACGCGCCTGCTGAGCCACAGCCGCGCCAGCACCAGCGCCGCCGCGCTGGACGTGGCCCCCGTGATGAACGGCTTCATGACGGCACCCGCGGAAGACGCGTCCTTCGTCCACCACTCACCCCAGATCAAGCTCAAGTAAGCGTCTTCGGAATATGTTACGCTATAGCTGTTGTGAAACTTCTCAATTCCCGTTTTATTTGTATAATATATAAAATTCTATTATTTCTAGTTTAACCCTGCCTTCCCGGTGTTGTGTACCTAGTACACATTGCTTCTAATAACCATAATATCTCTTTTTTATTGTATTTTTATTGTATTTGCCTCAAAAACTCTTCTTAGCTATTGATCTATTTACCTCGATATCTCTGTTAACTCTTCGTCTTGTTTGCACCCGACCCAGGCGCTGCTCGACCACGGGATGCCCCGTGGCGCTGCAGTGCCCCGAGCGCCGCGAGCGCTCGCTGCAGAAGGCCCACTCGGCGGGCGGCGGCCCCTCCGCCCTGCTCGCCCCCGTGCACTCCCCGCGCGTCTCCCTGGACTCCATCATCACCGAGTACCTGGCCAACCAGCACGCGCTCTGCAAGAACCCCATGGTCACCTGCCCGCAGTTCAACCTGCTGGAGTGAGTGCTCATCCTTCTCCTGTCTTATCTCGTCCGTACAAAATGGCGTACAAGGCACTGTATTGTATGCAAGCAGTGTTATCTTCACTCTAGGGAACGCTCAAACTTCCATCTTGCTCATCGTGCCTCTAGCGAGATAGAGTGTTTTTTAGCCTAGAATTTTCAGCCCATGGCGGACAGCGTGCTTCTTGACAGCCATCCTCGCTCCGCATTTTTTAATGTTTTCAACATTATTTTGTGAATCGTCAGCTTCATAAACTAGAATTTTCACTTATGAATTACATGGAATTATATTAACTCTAAACATAAATAGTAAATCCACTCACGAGTAGGCATAGGCTATAAAACTTCAAAAGTTGATGCCTGAGTAGGGTCATGAAGTGCCCCAATGGGCAGGATTGTGATAATATTCATCCCATGTGATCACGCCCATTCCCTTTGCAAGCCGCACTGTAATAACATTGACCCCATGTTGTGATGATGCATCTCTGTGCAGGCCGCACAAGTGCCCCGACGGGCAGGACAGCCGGCGGCGCGTGCCCAACAACCTGACGGCGCGCCTGGCGCTGCGCCAGTCGGGGCTGTGCACGCCGCGCTCGCGCCACGACGCCAGCGTGGTGCACTCCTACTTCTACCCCGCGCGCACCTTCCGCCTGCCCGACGACGACAGCTACTTCACCTGCTGCGCCTTCCACGTGAGTCGCCCCGCGTGTAACGACGCACACAGACATGCAACAACGCGCGCAATCATACAATGACGCACACTGACATACAATGACGCACACAGACATACAATGACGCACACAGATATGCAACAATGTGCAGAATCATACAATGACGCACACAGACATACAACAACGCACACAGACATGCAGCAATGCAAATAAACGTACAACAACGCACACAGACATACAACGGCTGTCCAAACTAAGTAGAATCTACTTAGTCCAAAATTGCAAAAAAAACGTACTAAAAAAACTGATATATCGCATGAGTTCTAATTCAATTTCAATTTATTTAAGTAAATTAATATAAACATTAAAATAAAATATATGCAAGAACTATTGCTAAAGGTGTAGAAGAATCCCGCTTCGGAAAACTCCTTCAGACACACGGAACAAACAATATCCTATGAGATATTGTTCAACATAGCGGTAGCTCTTCCTACAGGCATAACCATCGGCAGGTTGCTCCTGTATATAGGAATGGGAAACTATCTATGCCCACGCTGTCCTTAGCTAACTATCGGGAACATACAGACCGATGCTCCGGATAGTTTCAGGATTATCCATCATACCGCGCAACAATGGATAGAAATGCCTCATCAAATACACATTCCTTCTAGTCTCTAGACTGCTGTAGCCGAGCATACCCTGGAGGAACTGGTAGCTCTTCCTACAGGCATAACCATCGCAGGTTGCTCCTGTATATAGGAATGGGAAACTATCTATGCCCACGCTGTCCTTAGCTAACTATCGGGAACATACAGACCGATGCTCCGGATAGTTTCAGGATTATCCATCATACCGCGCAACAATGGATAGAAATGCCTCATCAAATACACATTCCTTCTAGTCTCTAGACTGCTGTAGCCGAGCATACCCTGGAGGAACTGGTAGCTCTTCCTACAGGCATAACCATCGCAGGTTGCTCCTGTATATAGGAATGGGAAACTATCTATGCCCACGCTGTCCTTAGCTAACTATCGGGAACATACAGACCGATGCTCCGGATAGTTTCAGGATTATCCGTCATACCGCGCAACAATGGATAGAAATGCCTCATCAAATACACATTCCTTCTAGTAAGTGTAAGTTTGTATGATTGCAGCCGACGCAGCAGACGATGCTGGCGGGGACCTCTGCCGGGGACCTGAAGCTGTACAACCTGTCCACGGGACAGGAGGAGGGAACATACCAACTTCACGATTCCTACATATGCCACTTGCAGGTAAGAAGGAATATTTCCATTAAAAAATAGCGTAAAATGGCCTAAAATACAGTTTCAAAATAGTGTAAAAATAATAATAAATAATAAAACCCTTATCCGCACCCCAATGGTGCATAGGGCACTGCGTCATATAAACGCAGTGTTATCTTGATCGTTTACACATGAAGGAAAGGTGATCAGCCCTCCGCTTCAAGTATTAGTCCAGGGTAATGTTGAATAAATGTTACAGTGAAAAAATCACTCATATTTATTCTTACCCCCCTTGGGAATCGAACCCGGGTCCTCCAGAACGGTAGCCGAGCCTGCTGACCATTACACTACGGAGGCGGAAAAATAAGCATAAGAAATAGCTTAAAAAAGTGTAAAAAAAATATTCAAAACAGTGTAAAAAAATTGCCGAAAAACGACCTAAAATATAGCTTCAAAATGGTGTAAAAAAATAGCCTATAGCTTCGAAATAGTGTAAAAAGATAGCCGAAAAAATGCTTCAAAATATTGTAAAAAATATTTTTAAATTTAGCAAAAAAGTAGTGTAAAATATGAAAAACCATTCTATTCTCTCTGACAACAGTTTTTTTCATTTTTCCGATGGAAGTCGGCCTTTATGTGGTTACCACTATTGCTTTGCAGGCGAACCGGCAAGGTACTCTGCTGCTGGCCTCGTCTACAACCTGGAGAAGGCCCCTCTCTGCGGTCTGGAACATGCAGCACTACACAGCCGAGTGAGTACTTGCGGTTTCTTGTTTCAAAGTCCCATTTTTGCGCTCGTACTAGGTATGAGCAAATCTGCAAAGGCCCTTTTTTTGCATACGTACTAGGTATGAGCAAATCTGCAAAGGCCCATTTTTTGCATCCGTACTAGGTATGAGCAAATCTGCAAAGACCCATTTTTTGTGCCCGTATATGGTACGGCAAAGAATTGATACGCTTTTGGCATTTTGAAAATTGCTATATTGCCAGCATATCTTGATCACTCGCGATATATCCAACGCCGTGAATGATTTGCCCATAACTGGTACGGACCTTACCTGATGAGAGGCGGACTCTGTAGGCTTTGTGATGATGAAGGAGTGTTGTCTCCGCAGCATGACGCTGGGCGACGAAGAGTACGTGGAGTTCAGCAAGCTGGCCGAGGACCGGATCATCGGCACGCGGCGGGAGGTCGCCCGCGTGTACGACGTCAACACGGGCAAGCTGCTGCGCACGCTCACGCCCGCGCACAGCAACCAGTACCTCAAGAACAAGGCCACCTTCAACCCCACGGACGAGCTGGTGCTATCAGGTGACCCCGACCATCTAGCTTACTCATCAGCAGTCATGCATCTCTTCATACATGTATTACATTATAATTGCATAATGAAGCGGATAAAATTCATAAATATTAGTGATAGAAGGGTAATTACTGATTTGGTCCTGTTTTATAAAATTCTTAACAGCCCTGATCTCCTAAATCAAATAAAGCTTAGCGTGCGTCCAAGAGGTACTAGGCAAAAATCTGTATTCCCAGTATTTGTACATAACGCAAACTATGCCATGTTCTCTCCCATTCCGCGGCTTCACATGTTAGCCAATGCTTTTGAAAGTATAGATTTATTTAATATTATATGGTTATCCACCTTGAAGTCTGTACTTTCTCAGCATTTCTTCTCCGTGTTATAATGGATAAATGTAAACGTTGCATTTCACTCTCTCTCGCTGCTTGCTGATAGTGTGCGAAAGAGATGTGTATTGACCAGTGCTTACTATTTGCTATTTTATTATTATTTTATGTTTTGGTTTCTTTATTAAAGTATTAAAGTATTATATGAATGGCTGAAGGATGATGTGTTATGTGGAGGAATGGAAGGTGTTCTCTCCTGAGAAGCATACTCAATTTCATTTTTATAAAAAAAATGCCACTGCCACTGGCTGGCTTAAGTGATCACTTTACACCCTGCAATATTCATCATTTTACTCAATTTTTGTTAGATTCCTCTCGTCGCTAACCATGAGTCTATTTTCCTACGACAGATGGCGTGCTGTGGGATATGAAGAGCGGTAGAGAAATACACAAATTCGATAAGCTAAACCAATCCTTAAGTGGGGTGTTCCATCCCAACGGCCTAGAGGTAAGATCGCATTTTTATAAAACCATATATATATATATATATATATATATATATATATATATATATATATATATATATATATATATATATATATATATATATATATATATATATATATATATATATATATATATATATATATATATATATATATATATATATATATATATATATATATATATATATATATATATATATATATATATATATATATATATATATATATATATATATATATATATATATATATATATATATATATATATATATATATATATATATATATATATATATATATATATATATATATATATATATATATATATATATATATATATATATATATATATATATATATATATATATATATATATATATATATATATATATATATATATATATATATATATATATATATATATATATATATATATATATATATATATATATATATATATATATATATATATATATATATATATATATATATATATATATATATATATATATGTGTGTGTATTTTACGAACAACTTAACATGGCATAAATTAAATTTGACGCTGTGCCCAATGCATCATTGGGTGCGAATGAGGGCTGCGGTGACATTACACATCCCTGTTTCACACCATATCTTATTATATACATAATTAAAATTTTGACCATTCTCAAAGCAAACTGCTTTACATATGTATATGCTAGCTTTACCTAATTACACGTTGCTGCGGCTCAGTCTGGACTAATGAAAAAGAAACAAAATAGAATTATAATGTTTCATCTCACAATGGAAAATTTTTTAAATGTCGAGCGCTGGCGGGTGTCAAGAAGCACTCTGTCCGCCATGGACGACGTTAAGCATTGCGTGTGTCGCCGTCGCGTTCAACAGATGGCGGTGCCATTAAAAACCTGCCACATTTTCGTTTGTATAGTTAATATATAAATATATGCATTTTTTTTCCAGATAATATCAAACACAGAGGTATGGGATCTGCGAACCTTCCACTTGCTCAGGACGGTTCCGACTCTCAACAAATCTGAGGTACGTGTCTCCAGAATTCTTCTTCTTTTTCTATATCCTAAGGAACTGTTTGTGCCTCCGCTTGTAGCTCTTGAGACAATGACTCCCAGCTGTCTTTCCACCTTTTCGGAGGTCTGCCTGGGGGTCTGCGTCCTTCAGGGATACGTGGAAGTCTGTCATCCGACATTCTGTTTACATGATCGTTCCAGTATCGCCTTCGTTGTCGTCCCCACCTCGCGATATCCTCCGTCTTACACATGCTCCGGATGTCTGTAATCCTTACTCGGTCTCGCAATGTGTTTCCGGTAATGGATCGGAGAGTCTTCATCTCGGAGGTTCCAAGTCGAGATTTTGTTCTGGAAGTATCTGCTCTTGCCTCAATCCCATAAGTGGCTATTGGTCCAACACATGTTTTGTATATTTTCATTTTACTTTCTATTCTCATGTGTTTGTTTCTCCAGGATTCAATTCAATTTATTAATTTATAATTAACATACACATCATATACCCAGGGACAATATGATGCAGTGCCCTATGCACCATAGGCGTATCCGTAGATAAGGGTCAGTAATAGTAGAAAGTAGTCCGACCTCCATAGTGTAATGGTCAGCCTGCTCGGCTACCTTACTGGAGGTTCCGGGTTCGATTCCCAGGGGGGAGTCAAATAAATATAAGTGATTTTTTCACTGTAATATTTATTCAATATTGCCCTGGACTTGACATCTGTTGAAATATCTGACTAATAATTTGTAACATCACAAGGATAAATAAAAGAACAGATCCCTGATTTTTCTTGCGGTCGGTAATTAGTCCGCGCCATAATCATGCCCTATATCTGTCTCACTCTCGACGCTGCACATCGCCAGTGGGTAAGAGTGACACACGATGCGCGCTTTGATTTATTTATGTTACGATCTTATTTGTTTAAATTACGATATATTTCAAGAATAATGTGACACAGTGTATTATAGAGTACCAAAAAGGCACAATGAATCCCATTGAACGTTTTTGTTTAGGAAAATAAATCGTTTCTTAACTAAATACATGATAAAAGTAATCATTTTAAAAAAGGCAAAATACCGCCGCGCACAAGCCTCTCTCAGGAACAAAGTTAACGTAGTTAAAAGGTTAAAATTGATCGGTGTCTCTGTGTGCAGATCATCTTCTCTCCTCTGGGCGGCGTGATCTACTCCATGTACGCTGACCAGGATCAAGACCAGGAGGGCTGCCAGTACGAGTCCAGCTTCAAGACCCTGGACTCCTACGACTACTCCAGCATCGGTGAGTGCCTCTCCTTCGCCAGGATCAACCGCGAGAGTAGGCCGATGAAGGCGTCTGTACTATGTACTAGTGTGCAAAGCCAAATGGCCGCAATTTAAAAACAGTAGTTTTGAGATAAAAGAGTTTATAGTTAACTTAAAATGATGCTTTTTGCCAAAACATGTATCAAATGAATACAATTTTGCGGCTATTTGGATAATGAATATCTCGGTAGAGGAAAGAGATGGAGCAGAATCTGTGATTGTATATGATAGAGGCCAGTTATAAGAAACATAGAGTTGGCAAAAGAAGGATGAAAGTAGACTGAATGCAGTCGAAATGCCATCTCTCAGAAGAATGTGCGACAAAAGGATGTATGATAGATGTTCGAGTAGTGAAAAAAGAAGAAATGCAAAGCTGAGATGAGCATTATCCATAAAATTAAGAAAGGTGTTGAGATGGTTTGGACATGTAGAACGAATGAGTGAGGAAAGAACGGTAAAACAAATTTATGAGGCGATTGTAATTGGGAAAAAGAGCAGAGGAAGACCGAGAAAAACATGTCACGATCAGGTATGCCAAATACTTGAAAGCGGTCAGGTTAGGAGTCGACACAATCGGCGGGTATGTATGAGGAGATGCATGAGCCGAAGAATGTTTGCAAAGACAGACTGGTGTGGCGTTCTATTCTCTCTGCCTACCCCTGCGGGGAAGCGGCGTGATGGTTAGTTAAGAATGCTTTGGGCCGTGTTACGCCAAACGGCCGCAACATGAGTTGCGGCCAGTTGCCGCTAAACACTGGGCCGGGAGTGTCTGGAACTGGCGAGGTTTGGTTGCAGCGACCATCGACGTGAAGCGCAACATCTGGGCGATGGGCATCGCGCGCTGGGGCGGGCAGCTGGCGCTGGCGGAGAACGTGAGCGAGTACGAGACCATCCAGGAGAGCCTGCTCAAGGTGTACGAGGTCGGCCGGCGCAGGGACCAGGACGACGACGCGGTCAGTACACAGTGACAACCATTTATTTTCGGTCTATTTTTTGTTAGTTCTGTGAAAAATTCGTATGTGAAACGACGAGAAATTTGAAATTTCAATGCGAAAAAAAACGCATTTAGTGTCCTTCTGGCCGTTGACCGTTGGGTGCAGAAGATGCAGTGACCGCCTCTTGGCCTGCATGTATTGAAAAATTTCCCTTGACATATACATCCGTTGAAGCTACTCCCTTCATTGAGCTATGTATCACTCCTTTCAAGAACGTCACAAATCAAAAATCGTAATTTTTCAGTTGCGCGTGTTTTCGGAATGCCCAGAAAATGTACTATATCCCAGCAAAAGAGGCATATTTTTTAACTTAATATTTACCCGCTACAGGGCAGAAAGTGTTGTTTTTGCATTTTGAAGAAAAAGTATTGTTTAATTATTTTTTTAAATATACTAAATATTTTTCAAATGGAGAAAAAACCTTCAGGTTTTACCTAAAAAGACCTGTTGCACAGTAAAAAGTTCAATAAGTGGCTTGATGTTTATTTTTAATGCATTGTGTTGTATTTTTAAACTCTAAAAACGTTCTCCTGAAAAATCAGGTTTTTTGATTTATGACGTTCTTGAAAGGAGTGAGCGATACATCCACTGAAGCTTTTCCCTCGATACACTTCCAATACATGTTATCAAATTCTTTGTACGTAACATTCCCTAATTTATCTTAATATTGTGTCCGCAGGAGGAAGACGAAGAAGAAGAAGTGGGCAACACAGACAACGAGGGATCCGATTCAGCCTCCGAAAATGACGGTAACATTACACCAGTCAACTTTTTACATTCGACCTGATGATGGAATGATTATTTCTTTATTTAAGTGGGATTATACAAAGTGAATGATGAACGAGAGTGTTATAGTACCATACCACAAAGTTAATAATGCTTTTAACCTTTTAAACGAGTTAACTTTGTTCCTGAGAGACGCTCGTGCGCGGCGGTATTTCGCCGTTTTTTAAATGATTACTTTTATCATGTATTTAGTTGAGAAACAATTTATTTTCCTAAACAAAAACGTTCAATGGGATTCATTGTGCCTTTTTGGTACTCTACAATACACTCGTGTCACATTATTCTCGAAATATATCGTAATATAAAAAAATTAGATCGTAACATAAATAAATCAAAGCGCGCATCGTGTGTCACTCTTACCCACTGGCGATGCGTAGCGTCGAGAGTGAGACAGATATAGGGCATGATTATGGCGCGGACTAATTACCGACGGCAAGAAAAATCAGGGATCTGTTCTTTTATTTATCCTTGTGATGTTACAAATTATTAGTCAGATATTTCAACAGATGTCAAGTCCAGGGCAATATTGAATAAATATTACAGTGAAAAAATCACTTATATTTATTTGACTCCCCCCTGGGAATCAAACCCGGAACCTCTAGTAAGGTAGGCGAGCGCGCTGACCATTACACCACTATCCAAAGTTCCACACCATGAAAAAATCCCTCCAAGTTGAACTGAGGTTGGAAACTTGGAGCAATGTAAAAACACAAACGCGTATGTCAGCCGCGTATGGGGCATGTCTTGTTAAAACACATACGCTTATGCGAGCCGCGTGGATCCGGTTAAAATACAAAAATAAGATAAGGAAAGTGTTTGTCATCAAGTTTTTGTCTGAACCAATTCCAACTTCAATAGTATTTCATTCCTCTGTTCTGGTATTCCAGAGTCAGTGGTGTACGGAGAGGAGGCGCTGGCGGAGCTGGTGGCGCAGGGCTCCGGCTCCTCGGACGACAGCGACCTGGACGCGGACAACGACGGCCACTCGGAGGACAACAGCTCCTCGAGCTACGACACGGGCGAGGAGGATGGGCGCGACCGCAACTGGGTGCCGCCCTCGGGGCGCATGCGCACCTTCCGCGGCATCCGGCGCGCGCGCCGCCGCCGCTCGCGCCGCCGCCGCCACGAGCCGCCCGAGCTGCAGCCCGAGGAGGACGGGAACAACGAGGACGATGCCAACGAGGAGGACGGGAACAATGAAGACGATGCCAACGAGGAGGATGCAAATAATGAAGACGATGCCAACGAAGAAGGGAATAATGAAGACGATGCCAACGAAGAGGACGGGAATAATGAAGATGATGCCAACGAGGAGGATGGGAATAATGAAGACGATGCCAACGAGGACGGGAATAATGAAGACGATGCCAACAAAGGTGACAGACAGACCAAGCTCGATAGCAAGGGAAGAGATTGCGATAATGACGAGGCCAGCGCTCCGGCCGATAACGACGAAGATTCGGGCACTAAAGACGACTCGAAAGACACCAATGAATGCGCTAGTTACGAATGCATCACTCTGGACAGCGACACGACGAACGACGAAGACGTCAACGACGCCGATGGTGGCAAGAGAGTCAACGGCGACGCGGGCGATCGCCGATGATTTGTGCGTCGACCGACGGACCGCGTTTTCGGGCAAACAGACACAAAGACGACGTTACATCGCTCCGACGCAGCGGTGCGGTACTGAAGATCAGCAAAGATGATAGAATAAAAATATATGTACCTTGCAACCTCTATCTATCGTTTTTAAAGGGACCTATGTCTCATGCCTCCATAGTGTAATGGTCAGCACGCTCGGCTACTGTTCTAGAGGTCCCGGGTTTGATTCCCAGGGGGGTCAAATAAATATAAGCGATTTTTTTCACTCTAATATTTATTCAATATTACCCTGGACTGGTACCTGAAGCGGATGGCTGATCACCTTTCCTTCGTGTGTTTGCGATCAAGATAACATTGCGTTTATATGATGCAGCAGTGCCCTACGCACCACCGGGGTGCGGATAAGGGTTTGATATGATATTGAAATGAACTATGAATGCGGGATTAGGGAGTCTGTACACAAGGAGATACCGTCCTCCCAGTCTGCATGACCATTGGCTAGGTTACAATTCTAAGAGGAATACAAATTTTGTGCACCATGGGGTGCGGAAAAGGGTTATAAGTAAGTAAGATTTATTGTCTGTGGTTTATAGAGCTGTAATAGTAGTAGTGTGGACTGTTTGTTTACCACTACACTACCATTTCTGTTATACAAATATGAGGGGACGGGGGTGGACCATAGACATCAACAAATAGAGCCGCCAATAATTTAGCAATGTTACCAATATTGAAATAAGTCCATAGTTTCTGTGACGTCATTCATTACCAACTTAGGAAAACAACGTATTTACGTAAGGCGAATTTTCCACATGAAAATGATGAAAATATTGATTATATCGGGTGTTATAACCACTTCACGAGTCTAATACAATCCTTTATAGGTTGAGTATGTTCAATTACATATTCCTCCCGTCTGACAATGATCCATTCAAACGATGAATGCAGTAAAATGGTGATAGAAAAACGATGGATGCGATCTATTTTTGTATGAAATGAATTCGGGGTAGAAGAAATAAACGACGCATCCGGGAAAATGATTGTTCGAGGAACGATAGATAAAGGTTCACTGTATATTCTAAATGTGCAAAGGCAAATAGCCGCAAGTAAAAAACAGTAGTTTTGAGATGAACGAATTTATAGCTAACTTAAAATGATGCTTTTTGCCAAAACATGTATCAAATGAATACAATTTTGCGGCTATTTGGATAATGAATATCTCGGTAGAGGAAAGAGATAGAGCAAAGTCTGTGATTGTATATGATAGAGGCCAGGTATAAGAATGCTTTGGGCCGTGTTACGCCAAACAGCCGCAACTTGAGTTACGGCTACTTGCCTTTACACATTAGCAAAACACACACACACACATATATATATATATATATATATATATATATATATATATATATATATATATATATATATATATATATATATATATATATAAATCTTCTTCTTCTAACCCTTATCCGCACCCAATGGTGCATAGGGCACTGCATCGTAGCGACGCAGTGTTATCTTGATCGTAAATTGCATGAAGGCAAGGTGATCAGCCCTGCGCTTCTTGTACCAGTCCAGGGTGATATTAAATAAATATGAGAGTGAAAATCGGCCATATTTATTTTGACCCTCCTGGGAATCGAACCCGGGACCTCCAGCACGGTAGCCAAACGCGCTGACCACTGCGCTACGGAGGTGGAAATGTATATATATATATATATATATATATATATATATAAAAACTAATCATTTGCATTGTATAACTCGGTGTGAAGTCATGCAAAAAAAAAACATATTTATGAACGATTTTAAATTTTTTATATATTAAAATACCTAAATTTATAAAGAGTCATATATAGTTGATTTTCCATATGATGAAGCTTTTTTTTAATTACCTAATGTCCAAGTGACTGAAATCCAGCTACGTCTTATGCAACACCGCCTTATCATGACCCTACTCAGGCCTCAACCTTTATAGCCTATGCCTACTCGTGAGTGGATTTACTCTTTATGTTTAAAGTTACTATAATTTAATGTAATTCACGAGTGAAAATTCTAGTTTACGAAGCTGATGATTCACTCAAAAAATGTTGAAAAACATTGAAAATGCGGAGCGACGACGGCTGTCAAGAAGCACGCTGTCCGCAAGAAGTCATTATATGGAAAGTCTACTGTATACATTTAGAAAAGAATGTCGTATTTCACATACAAACCTTTTTTTTTCAACATTGAATGCATTAAAACAATGTAACAAGACCCCGCTCCTGGTATGAAATACCCAGATCAGGATCGAGACCGCGGATCGCACGTCCGCCGGCCGTAGACGAGTCTCGCGTACGATGCTACGCCGTGTGCCGTTATGACAGTATTTGCCACCGCGGCAATTATGACCACCGCTCATTTTAATAAGTGGCAAAATTGGAAAGAGCGTGTAAAGTACGATTCGCGCGACTCTGCCGCGGTGCATAGGGCACTGCGCAGAGCCGACGCAATGTCGTGTTGTATATAAAACCAACTTAGTCTTAAAATGACACCTTTTTTTTATTTATGGACTGAAATATATCGCTCACTCCTTTCAACAACGTCATAAATCAAAAAACTTGATTTTTCAGGAGAACGTTTTTAAAGTTTAATAATACAATGTATTAAAAATAAATATCAAGCCACTTACCGAACTTTTTACTGTGCAACAGATCTTTTTAGGTAAAACCTGAAGGTTTTTTCTCCATTTGAAAAATATTTAGTTTATTTAAAAAAATAATTGAACAATACCTTTTCTTCAAAATGCAAAAACAACACTTTCTGCCCTGTAGCGGGTAAATATTAAGTTAAAAATATGCCTCTTTTGCTGGGATATAGTGCATTTTCTGGGCATTCTGAAAACAAGCACAACTGAAAATTGACTAAAAAAAAAAACTAACTAACCATCACGCCGCTTCACCCGCAGGGGTAGGCAGAGAGAATAGAGCGCCACACCACTCTGTCCTTGCAAACATTCTTCGCCTCTTCCACGTTCATGCATCTCCTCATACATACCCGCCGATTGTTACGACTCCTAACCTGACCACTTTCAAGTATTTGGCATACCTGATCGTGCCATGTTTTTCTCGGTCTTCCTCTGCTTCTTTTCCCACTAACATTCGCCTCATAAATTTGTTTTACCGTTCTTTCCTCACTCATTCGTTCCACATGTCCAAACCATCTCAACACACCTTTCTTAATTTTATCGATAATGCTGATAATGCGTCATAAATCGAAAATTGTCAATTTTTGATTTATGACGTTCTTGAAAGGAGTGAGCGATATGGGTTTTTTTTATAAAAAAAAAAACTAGACAAATCAGCATTTTTTTTCTTCCTGAATATGTTTTATATAAAGTAATATTTAAAAAATGTATGTATGTCTTATGGATATGTTATAAAAAAAATGTGGCGAGATTTTGTCCCACGGTGTTCAGCATCGGGATGTATTATTTCCAAAAAAATGTAAATATTTTATATATATTAAAAAAATATGTTTTAATTTTTGAAATTGTGTTTAATTTACAACATTTTAAGTGTGTCCAAATGAAGCGTACTCATTCCATAAAATCCAAACTCTCGCTGATAGACGTACGATAGCTGATATGGTTTTACTAGCTAATATCCTTTCTGATAAAATAGATTCACCAGAACTGGTTACCCGCATTCATTTTAGGGTACCGCAGAGGCAAACGCGTTATAATCAACTTTTTCAAGTACCTAAATGTAACACTGATTTTGCCAGAAATACTACCATTAACCGCATTATGGATACTTATAATAAAATGTTTGATGACGTAGATATATTTGGGAAAAGCACTAATTCCATAAAAAATGACATAACCAGGAATGATTGATTGTTGCCGTTTGTTCAACAAGCCAACTGTTTATTATCCCTGTTTGTTGGATGATTCATGTTGACATGGAATAGGTACTACACACACACACACACACACACACACACACACTCACCCCAACCAACATGAGAATAGCATTATCGAAGGATTTTTTTAATTGGCCATAGTTTGGTTCATTAATGTTGTATAATATATTGTTTTGGCTGTAAAAATCCCAAATAAAATAAAATACTTGTTCACAAAATCTGGATCATCTCCAATTACAGGAGTTATTTTCATATTATTTTTTGACATCTCATCACAGATGAAGAAGAATATGGAAGCGTTTACGGGGCTGACGACCGTCACAGGCTGGTTTAAGTGATCAGTTTACATACATACTAATAAAAGAGTTTCTGCTCAATAAGCAGCTTCTTTTCATCTCACCAATAGATGTCTCTAGTGAAGTTCTAGTGATTCAAGAATGTTTCGAAATTGGTTCATATATATATCATCATCATCTTCTAAAGGCAGCGCCTTGTTGTGTCAGCCACTTGTCTCTGTCAGTCGCCATCCTCTTGAGCTGCGAATAGGAGGAGACGTCCATGAGCTGCTTCAAATCCTGGAAGTATGAAGTTCTTGAAGTTATATATATATATATATATATATATATATATATAATAGAACTTTCAAGAATTCGAGTAGTGTGGTTGTCAATAATGGACATAATGGGTGAATGTTACACGTGTGTAAAGTGATCACTTAAAAACCAGCCTGTGACGGTCGTCAGCCCCGTAAACGTTTCCATATTCTTCTTCATCTTTGATGAGATGTCAAAAAATAATGTGTGTTTTATTTACTTACTGGAGTGTGCCCTAGAGACAAGATGAAGAGTAGACGCATTCGTGGGAGCCTGGCTGTAACAGGCATCAATAGTAAGGTAGGGGAAAGGCAATTGGAGGTGGTATGGGCACATAGGGCGCAGAGACCCTGATCATATTGTGAACCAGGCAGTCGCCATAGAAAGGCATCTAGAGGAAGACCAGAGAATTCATGGATGCTGCAGAGAGATAACATGATCCCAAGGCATGGCCTAGGTGACGCTGTATATGACAGAAGGACCTACAGCCTGAGGACGAGGAGACTGTCCAAATACTTGTTCATCTGATCAATCTGGATCATCTTAAATTACGATTTGTTTTTTTTTTTTAATTTTTGACATCTAAACATGGGGGAAATAAATGTATGTGATTTTTTCACTGTAATATTTATTCAAAATTACCCTGGACTGGTACCTGAAGCGGAGGGCTGATCGCCTTTCCTTCATGTATAAACGATCAAGATAACACTGCGTTTATATGACACAGTGCCCTATGCACCATTGGGGTGCGGATAAGGGTTTTATTAAACATGGGGGAACAAGAATATGGAAGTCTGGGCAATTGGTGAATATTACATGTCGCTCACTCCTTTCAAGAACGTCATAAATCAAAATTCATCAATTTTCAGTTGTGCGTGTTTTCGGAATGCCCAGAAAATGTACTATATCCCAGCAAAAGAGGCATATTTTTAAGTTAATATTTACCCGCTACAGGGCAGAAAATGTTGTTTTTGCATTTTGAAGAAAAGGTATTGTTTTATTATTTTTTTGAATAAACTAAATATTTTTCAAATGGAGAAAAAACCTTCAGGTTTTACCCAAGAAGATCTGTGGCATAGTAAAAAGTTCAATAAGTGGCTTGATATTTATTTTTAATACATTGTATTATATTTTTAAACTCTAAAAACGTTCTCCTGAAAAATCAAGTTTTTTGATTTATGACGTTCTTGAAAGGAGTGAGCGATATGTGTCAAGTGATCACTTAGCCACCGTACGATAGGTCATAAGCCCTGTAACCGTCCAGACTTCCAAATTCTTCTTCATCTATGTGAAGATGTCAAAAATGTAGTTTTATTATTTTGTCCCCCCTGGGAATCGAACCTAGGACCTCCAGTACGGTAGACAAACACGCCAACAAATACATTCAGAGGCAAACATTATACAAAAATAATACATAAAATTTTCACAAAAAATTAAAAGATTTTTTTAAATATAAAATATTTAATTCCAATACAAAAAAATTACAACAAAGTTTTCCACAGTAAGAAATTGCATACATTTTAGTTTTTCCAATATATTAATCCTTCTCAAAATAAACTATGAAATAATAATTATTAGAATAAGTTTACATTTATTCCGCCTCCGTAGTGTAATGGTCAGCACGCTCGGCTACCGTTCTGGAGGTCCCGGGTTCCATTCCCAGGGGGGTCTAATAAACATAAGTGATTTTTTCACTCTAATATTTATTCAATATTACACTGGACTGGTACCTTGAGCGGAGGGCTGATCACCTTTCCTTCGTGTGTAAACGATCGAGATAACACTGCGTTTATATGAAGCAGTGCCCTATGCACCATTGGGTGCGGATAAGGGTTTAAAAAAAATATATAAATATATTTATTCAATATTACCCTGGACTGGTACCCGAAGCGGAGGGCTGATCACCTTTCCTTCGTGTGTAAACGATCGAGATAACACTGCGTTTATATGAAACAGTGCCCTATGCACCATTGGGGTGCGGTAAGGGTTTTATTATTACATTTATTGTTCAATTCTCAGTACTTTTTTGATTGCTTTCATTATCAACAATGAATTAATTCGCAATTTTCTATTTGGCAAAAAAATGTATACAATTTATTTTGTGGATTTTTTTCATCTATACAAAAATTCAAGTTTCGTCTTAATTCAGGATATTCCAATACTCTCTTTGCCTTTTTTTTCATTTTCCAATACATGCGCCGAAATTCAAAATAACCGGTGCTGTATTATGAAGTATTCAAAGTAGTTATCATATGTTTTTTTTTTTTTTTAAATAGCTAACCATGAGAGCAGTTTTCTATTGAAAAAAAACTAGTTTTGAAGGTACTTTTTCTATCTGAAAAAGCGAGCCTTTATAAAGTAGCTCTTGTACTGAAAAAATCGAATACTTAACAGTAGTTTTTCTAAACAAAAAGCTAACTTTGAAGGTAGTTTTTCTAAACAAAAAGCTAACTTTGAAGGTAATTTTTCTAAACAAAAAGCTAACTTTGAAGGTAATTTTTCTAAACAAAAAGCTAACTTAGAAGGTAGTTTTTCTAAACAAAAAGATATCTTTGAAGGTAGTTTTTCTAAACAAAAAGCTAACTTTAAAGATAGTTTTTCTAAACAAAAAGCTAACTTTAAAGATAGTTTTTCTAAACAAAAAAAGCTAACTTCATGTGTAGTTTTTCTAAATAAAAAAACTAGCTTTGAACACATGAAAATATAAAATTTTATATTACTATTTTTACATATCCAGATGAATTTTTAACCGGAAGGAATCTATAAAGTTTTGTACAGACGAAAATGTGAAGTAATAGGAGGCTTACAATAAAAAGGGATAATTTAAATAATGTTGGCCAGATAGTCCTTGATGTGGGCTGGCTCCAGGCGTCGGAATCCAGTCGCGTCGCAAATACCAATCTGAAAATCGATATTTTACACTCAGTTCTAGGAATTATACAGGTGGCGGTATCAGTTCTAGGTAATTAAACAGGGTGAAAATCGATATTTTACACTCAGTTCTAGGAATTATACAGGTGGCGGTATCAGTTCTAGGTGTTATAGGGTGAAAATCGATATTTTACATTCAGTTCTAGGAATTACACAGGTGGCGGTATCAGTTCTAGGTTACAGGGTGAAAATCGATATTTTACACTCAGTTCTAGGAATTACACAGGTGGCGGTATTAGTTCTAGGTGTTACAGGGTGAAAATCGATATTTTACACTCAGTTCTAGGAATTACACAGGTGGCGGTATCAGTTCTAGGTGTTACAGGGTGAAAATCGATATTTTACACTCAGTTCTAGGAATTATACAGGTGGCGGTATCAGTTCTAGGTGTTACAGGGTGAAAATCGATATTTTACACTCAGTTCTAGTATTGATCACCCTATCGGAAGGTGTCATAATTTTTGCAAACGGCCTCGTACGTCAATCATATTTGACGTTTGTGAATTAGACAGATGTACAACGCCATTGGCAAAAAATATTGTTTGTAAACTATGTATTATCCCCCACATAGGTGCCATTAATTAAACCTTCCACGTAGAAGCTCTCGATACCCTATAAGGGTCCCCCTTTAATTTATATTTCACATAGGAGCTATACACCTTCCATACAGAAGCTTTCAATACCCTATAAGGGTCCCGCCTTCAATTTATCCCTCAGATAGGAGCTATAGACCTTCCATATAGAAGCTTTCGATACCCTATAAGGGTCCCCCCTTCAATTTATCCCTCAGATAGGAGTTAAAATCCTTCCATATAGAAGCTTTTGATACCCCCTTCAATTTATCATCAGATAGGAGCTAAAAACCTTCCATATAGAAGCGTTCGATACCCTATAAGGGTCCCTCCTAATAAGTTTATTAGGCGGATGTGGTTCTGTAGCAAGGAATCCGTGACAGGTTTCGCCTTACCTGGATATTGTCGGACGTCATCTGTCCCTCGAAACCTTCCTTGAGGGTCAAGATGGCCGTGTGGACAGCGTCATCCAGCTCCAGATCTTCACTATACCTGCAAAACGACACCGAGATTTGTGAAAGTTTCCATTAATGGTTTCGGCAGTCACTTTGCGGTAAAATCTATCCATTTTTAATTCAACTTTTACATGGCAAATACCACTATTTTTACTGTGACACGTGTTTCCATGCATTCCGCATCATTTTCAAACATCGACACACTGAAAATGATTCAGAATGCATCGAAACATATCGCTCACTCCTTTCAAGAACGTCATAAATCAAAAAACTTGATTTTTCAGGAGAACGTTTTTTAAGTTTAAAAATATAATACAATGTATTGAAAATAAATATCAAGTCACTTATTGAACTTTTTACTGTGCAACAGATCTTTTTAGGTAAAACCTGAAGGTTTTTTCTCCATTTGAAAAATATTTAATATATGTAAAAAAATAATTAAACAATACCTTTTCTTCAAAATACAAAAAAAACACTTTCTGCCCTGTAGCGGGTAAATATTAAGTTAAAAATAAGCCTCTTTTGCTGGGATATAGTACATTTTCTGGGCATTCCGAAAACATGCACAACTAAAAATTGACAATTTTTTATTTATGACGTTCCTGAAAGGAGTGAGCAATATGTCACAATAGATTTTAAGAAACAGAATTTACTAAAGTTCAGTTTAGTTACGTACGGTCCCGGGTTTGTTTCCCAGGAGGGGGGGAAATATTAGTATATAAATAAACACTAGATTAAACACTCTAGTATTTATTTAATATTACCCCAGACTGATCCCTGAAGCGCAGGAGTGATCACCTTGCCTTCATGCAAGTAACAATCAAGATAACACTGCGTTTATATGATGCAGTGCCCAATGCACCGATCAGGCGCGGATGACGGTTAGAAGAAGAAGAAGTGTATGTCCTATACCTACCGTATTCTTATCATCTATGGTGAGATGTCAAAAAATAGTGAAATGAAATGGTGTAAAAAGTCGGCGGTACCTCTTTTCCAGGAAGGTCTTCCCGTTGACGTAATTCTTCCCCATGGCTGTCGCCTTCCAGGCGTAGTACGCTCCGGAGGGATCGCACTGGAAGAGGTACGGGCGCCCGCTGTCCCAGCCGCATATCAGGAGGGACACGCCAAATGGGCGCACGCCGCTAAAGACAGAAAAATGATTAAATAATCACAATAATTAAAATGTAACTTTTTTTATTAAAAAAAATATTTTGGAAAGAGGAGCAGAGGAAGACCGAGAAAAACTTGGCACAATCAGGTATGCCAAATACTTGAAAGTGGTCAGGTTGGGAGTCGAAACAATCGTGGTGTGGCGTTCTATTCTCTCTGCCTACCCCTGCGAGGAAGCGCCGTGATGATTAATAAGTGAGTTAAAATTTTTTTTAAAAGAAATATTTGCGTTTTTATTATTTGCACAAATATTTCATTTTCATACTATTTCAATTTCATTATTAGAAATAGGTATCAAATTGTGGTAGAGTGGGTTCAAATCGAGAGACTCTAACTTAAGAGTCCGCGACACTAACCACGGGACCAAAACCCGACACATTTTATGACAACTTAATTATAATGTCTGCCGGTCTTGAAGCTAACCGCTTGAGTGGGAATAATGGGCGGGTACAAATGGAACGTGTTCGCCTCCGTAGTGTAATGGTTAGCATGCTCAGCTACCGTACAGGAGGTCCCGGGTTCGATTCCCAGGGGGGGTCAAATAAATACAAGTGTTTTTTTCCACTCTAATATTTATTCAATATTACCCTGGACTGGTACCTGAAGCGGAGGGCTGATCACCTTTCCTTCATGTATTATCGATCAAGATAACAATGCGTTTACATGATGCAGTGCCCTATGCACCATTGGGTGTGATTAAGGGTTAGAAGAAGGAGAAGACACATGGAACCCGCAGAAGGACAGGGGGCTCGGCGGGATCAGCGGGATCAGCGGGAGCGCACTCACCCGGTCTGCGTGTACTCCTGCATGACGGCGGCGACGCGCTGCACGAGCTGCGCCGTGGGGATGGTGTGGCCGTACATGAGCTTGTACTGCTGGGCCATCTTGCGCGCGCGCTTCACCAGCAGCCGGTAGTCGGGGCCCATGCCCGAGTACACGGCGCCCGCGCACTCGGTGATGCTCTCGATCTTGTTCACCGACTGCGGGCAGTACAGCAGCGACTTGTGCTTGTTCTCCGTCGCGATCACCACCCCGTTGCTCGCTGCAAACAAAAACCACATCACATTTTTAACCCATCCGACTGCCGGCCGCCAAACATTGGCGGTAGGTATGTTTTTACATCTGCAAATCAGCCGCCGTTTAAGCCACGCCCCCATCCGTGGTAGTTCATATTATGTATAAAGATACTTTTGGGTGATCTACAAATCAGTCTTCTTCTCCGTCTTAATCCTCATTGCTGAGGGTTGTGACCCTTGCAGAAGCAATGACTCTTCTCCAGTTATCCCTTGACTGCGCTGCACGTAGCGCTCCAACCACTGAGGTGCCTGCTGCTGCCTTAATTTGATCGGTCCATCGTGTGGGGGATCTTCCTCTCCCTCTCTTTCCCTCCAGGCTACCGATCACAACTAGTCGTTCCAGGCTATCCTCGTTGCCACGCGCAACGTGTCCAAAGAACTGAACAAATCAGTAAAGAAAGCTTTTTGTAATGCATTATTTCTTATAATTTTAATACAAATTTATTGACGACACTAGACCAAAGATGTCCCTGTAAGGATAGAATTATCCTTTTGATTGAAATACCAACTAAAATCAGTGAAAAATCAAAACTTTACATCCCAGGAGTAATGTTTTATTGAGTTATTTTTTCAAGTTTTCATGTTAATTTATCACATTTCTGATCTAGACACACGATAAAATACGTGCATAATAGTTATATGTACCATATTTATTGGTAAAACAGTAATAGTTTTTATGAGATAGTTAAAGAAGCCGCAAACACGCGCCCGGTTTGATTGGTCGGACTGTTGATATTTCAATTATGTATATAATAAGACATATGTAAAACAGGGCTGTGTAATGTCACCGCGGCTGTTTAACCCATCCGCATATCAGTGAACATTTGATGTTTAGTGCGCGGTACCTTTTTCTGCATTTAAAGATTATTTCTATGTTTGTTCTCGTTTTATCAGGTGCAAAATATGAGCGCCCCCTTGTTTGACAACCCATATCACCTCCCCTCTGGGCGGGGCAACTTTCTTACTTGCGGGGATACATTCAATTAGTGTCTTTATATGCATGTTTTGAAAAAAAACTGATATGCGGATGGGTTAAACAGCCGCGGTGACATTACACAGCCCTGTTTCACGCATGTCTTATATAATATACGTAATTGAAATATTCAGCAGTCTCAAAGCAAACAGCTTCTTTTCTGAAGACATTTATCGAGTTATAAGAATAATACAAGCAGAGGAAGGCCAAGGAAAACCAAAAGCCATGATCTAGTATTTAAAATACTTGACATCTTCAAGCTTTACATTCCTTTCTTATATCTTCGTTTTTAATTCTGTCATACAATGATTTTTCCACACATTCATCTGAATGAGCGTCTGGGGGAGTAACAGAATATGTTTTCTAAATTACATATTTCGTTAACCTTTTAACCGCGTTAACTTTGTTCCTAAGAGACCTGTGCGCGGCGGTATTTTGCCGTTTTTTAACTACTTTTATCATGTATTTAGTTAAGAAATGATTTATTTTCCTAAACAAAAACGTTCAATGGAATTCATTGTGCCTTTTTGGTACTCTATAATACACGTGTGTCACATTATTCTTGGAATATATCGCAATATAAACAAATTAGATCGTAAAATAAATAAATCAAAGCACGCATCGTGTGTCACTCTTACCCACTGGCGATGCGTAGCGTCGAGAGTGAGACAGATATAGGGCATGATTATGGCGCGGACTAATTACCGACCGCAAGAAAAATCAGGGATCTGTTGATTTATTTATCCTTGTGATGTTACAAATTTTTAGTCAGATATTTCAACAGATGTCATAAGGCCAAGGATTGACGTATTATTTTATCCAAAGTTCCGCACCATGAAAAAATCCCTCCAAGTTGAACTGAGGTTCGAAACTTGGAGCAATGTAAAAACACAAACGCTTATGTCAGCCGCATATGGGGCATGTTTTGTTAAAACACATACGGTTATACGAGCCGCGTGGATCCGGTTAATCTTCAAACGAATTGCCTATCAACAAATGTCAGGTATTGAACCACGAGTCCTTTTGTTGAAATACCGATATACACCAAAGACTGAAAGATAAATACAAAAAGGAGACTCACATTGCGATTTGATAATTGTGCACATATGGTTTAGACCTTAACAAAGAGATTGGTACATAATATTCATATGAAAACATTGGATAATTCCTTCTTTTCTGCCTTTGAAATGAGGCCGGCGCAGAAGGTAAGAATACCCTTCCCGTCCTTAGGCATCAATCCACCCAACGGGTACAAATAACTTTCTCGCCCGAAATGTAGAGAAATGGATTAAAGTCACGGGGCCAATTTTATTGTACGTTTTTCATCTATGAGGAATTTTCTGATGAGTCTAAGAGAACTGGGTATTGGTCCATCACACCACGCATGGAATATATGATATAACACCTCTATACAATATTTCGTTCTGGAGGTCCCGGGTTCGATTCCCCGGGGGGGTTAAATAAATATAAGTGATTTTTTCACTCTAATATTTATTCAATATTACCCTGGACTGGTACCTTAAGCGGAGGGCTGATCACCTTTCCTTCATGTGTTAAAGATCAAGATAACACTGCATTTATATAATGCAGTGCCCTATGCACCATTGGGGTGCGGATAAGGGTCTGAATGAATACAATATATAAATAAGAATTCCTCCAAGAAATTGATTCATACACTGGAATACTCATCAGACAAACGCCTTCTCCCGCAAACTGTAAGTTGGCATACCTTTGATTCCTACGGAGGGAGCCCCCGCGGCCACCGCTGCCAGGGCATACTCAATCTGGACCAATTTACCAGAAGGGCTGAAACAAACAGAGCAAAGAGTTATACAATGTTAGCGGAAAGTGCCCTCTGTTCATGATGAAGGATCGACTAGAGGTCCCACTGAACTAGATCAACACAAGAGAGACCACACTAAAGGTTGGCAATTGTTGTAGCAGTCAGTGCTCCAGTGCTGCAGCGGAGCCAGGATATACGCGGAGTTGCCGAGCCAGGATATACGCCTTCTTCCTACGCTGCGTTTACCTTCCACGCCGCCTTGTAATATAATACCTATTACTCGCTATTTCTCTCCCCTCATACAACGGCCCGAGTACTCCACGCTGAAGGTTGGCAATCATCGTGTCAGTCTGCAGCCGCTCTGAGCAGCGCCCCAGTGCTGCAGCGGAGCCAGGATATACGCCTTCTTCCTACGCTGCGTTTACCTTCCACGCCGCCTTGTAATATAATACCTATTACTCGCTATTTCTCTCCCCTCATACAACGGCCCGAGTACTCCACGCTGAAGGTTGGCAATCATCGTGTCAGTCTGCAGCCGCTCTGAGCAGCGCCCCAGTGCTGCAGCGGAGCCAGGATATACGCCTTCTTCCTACGCTGCGTTTACCTTCCACGCCGCCTTGTAATATAATACCTATTACTCGCTATTTCTCTCCCCTCATACAACGGCCCAAGAACTCCGCGCTGAAGGT
Organism: Brachycentrus maculatus; assembly: GCF_059751285.1. Lineage (NCBI taxonomy): Eukaryota > Metazoa > Arthropoda > Insecta > Trichoptera > Brachycentridae > Brachycentrus > Brachycentrus maculatus. Next base: position 272,216 of record NW_028281091.1, read on the forward strand.
TGGCAATGGTCTTTTAAATAATTTTGATTTTGGTGAAATTTAAAAAATAACAGAATGACAAAGCATATATTTGAATTTAGAAATTGAATAGAAACAGTTGAAAAGAAACCTTTAGATTTAGATTTAAATAATTCAAGTACAAACTATCAACAGCTGCATCACTATATTTTCATTAAAAGATTATGTCAATCCACGAATTTCTATCGCAAGTCAAAATTTGAGGTTATCCGGTTGTCAACATACAAAAACAAGAAAACCTAACCAAATTATGCATAAAATAGACTACAAATATTAAATACAGCTAAATAACATTCCAATTTATCATTTATGCACAAATTTGCGTCTTATTTTCGCAATTTTTGACCAATTTAAAAGTCAACAGTACTTTTTCACACCGCGGAAATAATCATATATAGATTGGCACCCGCTGTACAAACAAGGTTGTATGATAAATTAGTTAAATATATATGTTTCTCAGTATTTATTTTGTTGTTTTATTTAAAATTCTTACCTGAAAGTTGTTAAAGAAAAACTATAACGCTCGGACGCCATGATTACAAGCAAGATGACTGAAAATCTGCTGTCATTCGTGTTTTCATCTTCTTCCTTTAATAATACCATATACAAAAAAATAATAAATTACAGTACTTACTTACTTTAAGAACTGGGGTACTTTGTTTATACTTATTTGGACAAATTTATCAGTATTCTAGTGGATAAACGGTGATCATTATTAATATTATTTTTTAAATAAATGCGTTAATATGTTGTATATTACCAAAAAAACTAAGCCCTTTATTTATTATATTTTTAGAGATATTATGGTTATTAGAAGCAATGTGTACAAGGTACACAACACCGGAAACGGAGGGTTAATTAATAAAATAAATTCAAGCTATCAATGCTGAAATTAATAGTTACTAAAACTAACAAATTCACCGTCACTTTAATTGGCAGAGGGGGCAGAGTGCCACATAACCTTCTTTCCAAAACTTCCCTTATTTCACATGAATGTGGAAAAAAAACATGGTATGTCGGTATAAGTAATCTAAAAAGAATTTATGAAAGGTAAGAAATGAACCTAAAATCTGGCGGTGTCAAAAGTCTGCGTAATCGGAGGGCATGTATGACTAGATGTATGGATGTGAAGGAGGCGATGTCAGGACAGAAGAGTGTAGCGTTCTATCCTCTCTGCCTACCCCTGCGGGGAAACGGCGTGATGGCAGTAGTAGTAGTAGTAAGAAATGATTTAAATAAATAAAAGAGTGTAGCGTTCTATCCTCTCTGCCTACCCCTGCGGGGAAACGGCGTGATGGCAGTAGTAGTAGTAGTAAGAAATGATTTAAATAAATAAGAAACAATATTTTTATTAAATTCTTTTAATGACCGAAATTATTATATACAAATTTAGTTTTTAGGAGAGATTTGGTTCTCACTATGTCTGCTCTTGTCTCTATCCCATACGTGGGGATAAAATGATCTCTGAAAATGGTCAGACGTTCATATTCCTACCTCAACAGGCCTTTTTATCTATGTTAAGATCAAAGTCTTCTTCTTCTTCTTCTTATTGTAGGCCTTACGGCCTGTTTTTAAGAGGGATTAGCCTCCTGCGACGTCGATTCCCAGCTATCGGCCCATCTCTTTGGTGGTCTGCCTGGGGTTGGCCGTACAGTGCGATGTGGGGGAGCCTGGATGGTTCCATTCTCCTCACACGCGCATACCATTGTCTTCTTCGTTGCCTTCCCCACCTAACGACATCTTCCATCTCGCATATTTCCCTGATCTTGGCATTTCTCATTCTATCTCGAAGACTCTTGCCTGTTATGCTTCTCAGAGTCTTCATTTCTGACACTCTAAGCGTGTTTTTTGTGGCAGCGGTGTCTGCTCTACTTTCGATTCCATACGTCATGATGGGTCGGACACAAGTTTTGTATATCTTGGATGATCAAAGTAATAAATTAAAACATATGAAGCCATTCAAAAAGAGCAAAAAAATGGCAATTCTACTGCCCAGAGTCAGCGGCAACGCCATGTTTCTTCATATGCGCCTTCAGCGTGGCGGCTTGTGAAAAAACGTGACCGCAAACCGCGCACGCGTGTTGTCGTGTGCGTGAATGTGTCACCAAATGCAGTTTCAAAGACCTCTTCCGCCCGAAAGATTTGTGACACAATTCGCAGGGAAATTTTCGCTCTCCAGTGTGGCGGACGAGGTGATCAGTCAGCGATCTGCGAGTGAAGAACGATCGCCCGCATTCGTCGCACGTGTGAGATTTTTCATGGAAGTGCACGTTTCTGACATGCGCCCTCAAATGGCTGCCAAGTCTGAAAAGGAAAAGAAAATATTATATTTGGTCAAATAAATATTATGGTCAACACGCTCGGCTACCGTTCTGGAGGTCCCGGGTTCAATTCCCAGGGGGGTTAAATAAATAAAAGTGATTTTTTCACTCTTACATTTCTACAATATTACCCTGGACTGGTATCTGAAGCGGAGGGCTGATCACCTTTCCTTCGTGTGTTAATGATCAAGGTAACACTTTTGTATTATGCAGTGCCCTATGCACCATTGGATGCGGATAAAGGTTAAAAGAAAAAATATACAAATATTTTATTACAAAAAAAAAAAAAATATATATATATATATAAATTCCCAGGGGGGGTCAAATAAATATAAGAGATTTTTTCACTATAATAATTATTCAATATTACCCTGGACTGGTGCTTAAAGCGAAGGCCTGATCACCTTTCCTTCATGTGTACAAAATAACACTTAATCAAGCCAAAAAAAATATAGAACATTTAAATAATGAGAATAACTGTGTTCATATGATGCAGTGCCCTATGCACCATCGGGTGGGGATGAGGATTCGAAGAATATTTCAATTCGATTCAGTTTTTAAAAAGTTTAACAACTAACCTATATCGATTTGTGCACTGACGGCATTTATAAATTTTATCCTCTTTTCCATGTTTTTCGACCATGTGCTTTAAACGTGCGTTGTAAGTCAGGAAAACACAGTCACACTCCGGACACTTGAAGCTCAAGCAACCTCCCCCGTGCGTGACATTTTCGTGAGTAACCAAGTACCTCTTGGTCTTGAATTTTTTGTCGCACTGCGTACATTCAAACCGCTGCTCCGAATGCGTTTTTAGATGGAAAAATAGACTTTTAAGTGACGCACAAATCTTTCCGCAGATATCGCAAATGTGATGCGGGTAGTGCTCTGGCATGTGTGCTACTAACTCCTTGAAGAATGCGAATTGTATACCGCACTTATCGCATTTTAAGTTTGATTTATCTAGCGTATACGGGAGAGAGAATTTTGCAGAGTTTTTTAGCCTGTTGATGGCGTTTGGAGGTTCGTCAATAGATGGCGTTGAACTGGCTGCGTTTAATTCAGAATCCGATACGATAAGCGTTTTTTTACCTAGAAAATATGAGACAAAATTATCATACAAAAAAATATACATATATTAATTGATTTGGAGTTTAATTTATAGAACTTCATTATAATTTGTGTATTAATTTTAAATCAAACACAGATATTTTGAGTCTACTAAGTTGTATTTTACTAACAAAAAACTCAATATCGTGACAATTGTTTCACCTTGTTAATAATGCCCTAAAAAAATCTAACAGACTCAAAAAATCAGTGTTTGATTTAAAATTAAGATATAAATATATATACAGTGAAACCTCTATCTGTCGTTCCTCGAATAATCGTTTTCCCGGATGTGTCGTTTATTTCTTCTATCCCTACTTAATTTTATACTAAACTAAACCGCATCGATCGTTTCTCTATCACCATTTACCACATTTATCATTCGAATTAAGGTGCGTATTTGATACATTTTGTCTGTTTTTTTTACATTATTTCTTACATTCAACGGCAACGTATGGGATAGAAACTATGGAAAGCTCGTGCAACCGATAGCAGGAGAGGTCGATATCGATGAAAAGGAGCCGCTGCCTGTACCTGCATTTCCAGAAGCGTGCACACTCTTTGAAAGAAAACTGTCTAAAACAGTTAAAAAACAAAAGTATTTTTTAAAATTATTTTTAGGTTTGTATTTTTTTTTAAATAAATACATTTGCATCTGGTATCATGTATTCTTCTTAGAATTTTAGCCTTCAAACGGTTATGCAGATTGGGAGGACAGTATCTTTACTCGGTCGTATCTATTTGCGTATTGACCTCTTAATCCCGCACTAATTGTTTTCCCGCATTCATAGTTTATTTTAATAGGTCCCTTTAAAAACGATAGATAGAGATTTCACTGTATATATATATATATATATATATATATATATATATATATATATATATATATATATATATATATATATATATATATATATATATATATATATATATATATATATATATATATATATATATATATATATATATATATATATATATATATATATATATATATATATATATATATATATATATATATATATATATATATATATATATATATATATATATATATATATATATATATATATATATATATATATATATATATATATATATATATATATATATATATATATATATATATATATATATATATATATATATATATATATATATATATATATATATATATATATATATATATATATATATATATATATATATATATATATATATATATATATATATATATATATATATATATATATATATATATATATTATATATATATATATATATATATATATATATATATATATATATATATATATATATATATATATATATATATATATATATATATATATATATATATATATATATATATATATATATATATATATATATATATATATATATATATATATATATATATATATATATATATATATATATATATATATATATATATATATATATATATATATATATATATATATATATATATATATATATATATATATATATATATATATATATATATATATATATATATATATATATATATATATATATATATATATATATATATATTATATATATATATATATATATATATATATATATATATATATATATATATATATATATATATATATATATATATATATATATATATATATATATATATATATATATATATATATATATATATATATATATATATATATATATATATATATATATATATATATATATATATATATATATATATATATATATATATATATATATATATATATATATATATATATATATATATATATATATATATATATATATATATATATATATATATATATATATATATATATATATATATATATATATATATATATATATATATATATATATATATATATATATATATATATATATATATATATATATATATATATATATATATATATATATATATATATATATATATATATATATATATATATATATATATATATATATATATATATATATATATATATATATATATATATATATATATATATATATATATATATATATATATATATATCTTAGTCGTACAGGAGAAAGTGACCAACCAACAAAACGTAACATGTTAAGGAGGGCCATATAAGTCACTTTTCCTTGGCAAGAAAATAAACATCAATGCAGTTAGTCATTTTTACCAAGTCAATATATTATACTTCCAAGTTTAAAATCCTTTGGGATTTTCATATCATAAATACATGTGTGAGTTACAAAAATTTGAGTAGTGTGGTTGTCAATCATGGTGAATGTAACACGTGTATTAAACCAGCCAATTAAACCAACTTATGACAAGTTGTACGCCCGGTAATTACCTAGACTCCCATATTCTTCTTCATCTATGTTGAGATGTCAAAATGTAGAAATAAAATAAGCAAATGAAAATAAGCAGATTGTTGAACAACAAACTAGATAAAAATATCGAAATCTTTTAGTACACAGCCATGATACACGATTTACCCACAACGAAGGTTTGATAGTCCCAAGACAGCCCTGAATATTTAAACTGTGTGTTTTCTGAGTAAGCGGCAGCTCAAACGCCACACGGTGTATATATTTGGCAAGGTTTCATAATATCCTTTATATCTACTAGACAAAAATATAGAAATCTTCTAGTACACAACCATGATACACGATTTACCCACAACGAAGGTTTGATAGTCCCAAGAATTAACAATACATATGGGAGTCCAACACTGCACTATATCCTTACAAACATTTTTATTTTGTTGCCGACGGAGGTTAGAGGTCAAAATAAAATACGGAACTAAGGCAAAATAATAATAAATAAATAATAAAACCCTTATCCGCACCCCAATGGTGCATAGGGCACTGCGTCATATAAACGCAGTGTTATCTTGATCGTTTACACATGAAGGAAAGGTGATCAGCCCTCCGCTTCAGGTACCAGTCCAGGGTAATATTGAATAAATATCACAGTGAAAAAATCACTAATATTTATTTTACCCCCCTTGGGAATCGAACCCGGGACCTCCAGAACGGTAGCCGAGCATGCTGACCATTACAAGGCAAAATAAAGGAATGGGTAAATGATCAAGAGTTAATTTTATGAAAATTGTAAAATGTTTATATTCTTAATTTTTCTCTCTCTTTTGTGTGTATATTAGGTTAAAATGGTTAAAAACAATAAAAAAATATATTAAAAAAGAACTCATTCTTAAAAATAATATTACCAACAAGTGTATTAAGCTTTAAAATATTAATTCTCTAAAATATGGCTATGTCAATAAATTCTTCCTTTCCCAGAAAATAAATATAAGGGTACATACCCACATCCCCCATTAGCTACTGTTGTCTCCCATAAATTATTGCTGCACGTGTTAAAACTGTCACTTAGAATTGTATAGCTACATAAGGACCGTAGTCCATTTGATCTTCACATTCGTTTGATAATGCCCTAACAAGGCGAAACAATTGTCACAATATAATTTTTTATGTGTTTTTTGTTAATAAAATACAACTTAGTAGACTCAAAAAATCTGTGTTTGATTTTAAATTAATACATAAATTAAAATGGAGTTCTACAAATTAAACGCCAAATCAATAAATAAAAAAGAACTCCACCTACAAGACACACAAGGTGGCTTGGTGGGTCTCTGAAATTTTTTTAAAAATATGTTATTATTTGAATAAATGTGTACAATTTATGTTAGTAAAAAAAAATCACAAACTTACTTCTTTTTCCAGGTTTAGTTTTAGGTGTTGAAATTGCTTCAAGTAGAATTTTTCTAGATTGCAGTATTCTTCTATGGAAATGGAATGCATTTTTTAATCTTACAACACATCCTTCACATATCAACGGCTCTAATTTGTCCATTTTCAAGAACTGAAACAGTTCGATAATTATTTTATTTATTGTTTCGGCATTAACTTTGTGGTAAGACATGTTACAATGATTAAAGAAAACACTTCGTTTTTTACCACTTGATTTTTATTATAGACTACATGTTTCAGAAGTTAAACTTCCATCATTCAGGTCTGTATAATAACAGTTATTATACAGACCTGAATGATGGAAGTTTAACTTCTGAAACATGTAGTCTATAATAAAACTGAAGTGGTAAAAAACTAAGTGTTTTCTTTAATCATTGTTAGATCGATAATTAACAAAATTATGAAAATATTCAAGCTGGTATTTTTACTGAATTTTTTATATCTTGTGAGTTTTTTTAAAAACCCGAATGCTAATTAGCTGTAACATTTTGAGTGTGTCCAAATACTTATTCACAAATCACCAATAGATGTCTCTAGTGATGTTCTAGTGATTCAAGAACAAGGTTTTAAATTGGTTTATATGTATTTTTTTTGTCCGCCTCCGTAGTGTAATGGTCAGCACGCTCGGCTGCCGTTTTGGAGGTCCCGGGTTCGATTCCCAAGGGGGGTAAAATAAATATAAGTGATTTTTTCACTGTCATATTTATTCAATATTACCCTGGTGGTACCTGAAGCGGAGGGCTGATCGCCTTTCCTTCGTGTCTTAAGGATCAAGATAACACTGTGTTTATATAATGTAGTGCCCTATGCACCATTGGGTGCGGATAAGGGTTTTTATTTATTTATATTTTATATATATATATATATATATATATATATATATATATATATATATATATATATATATATATATATATATATATATATATATATATATATATATATATATATACATACACACACACAAACATATCAAACCAACTATAGATGGATCTTGTAAACTTATGATGTGTAATGAGATTAATGATATATGTAGTGTGTGTATGCGGGTGTGCGTGTGTGGGTTTATTTTTTCATAAGTGATTTTTATTTATCTTTTTGTAATATAATAAACAAAACAATGTAAAATATTTGAACCTCGATTGAGAAGCAATCAAACAGCATTTGTCCGCATGTTTCATTAGTATCTTCAGTTGACATTCCACTGGACACGTTTGTAAGATTTTCTTTTGATAAACAACACTGGCATACATTGCTCCAATTTTCTTTACATGTTTTTTCAATATTTACTTCATTTTCCGCAAGTTCTGTGTCCATGCGACCAGACACTGACATTTCAAAGGCAAACAATTCCAAATCAAAAAGCGATTAGTGGTCGTCAACAAAAAATGGCATCAAACCAAGTTTTCAGCTTTTTTAATATTTTTCTACGTCCAAAGAGAAGAGTTATCTTTCAGCTTTACTTCTCAAATGTCGAAACATTAATTTTCATTCAGAAAATCTCGTAAATAGGGAAGTAATCTTGTTATATTTTTGATGTTGACAATTTTGTACTCATACGTCATCTGTCACAATTATGTCAAAAATTACTAGGAAAAGACCGCGTTTATATTTTTTTATTATGATCGTATTACGATCACTCTCCTAAAATAACGCATAAGCAAACTGAAGTGGAATAACTTTACAGACTGTAAATGATAATTGATTATTTATTTAAATTTTAAGTGATGGAGACAATAAAATCTTTTTGAAACCAATTTATAGAAAATTAAGGTAAAATTTTAGGTGTTTTGATCGTTAGTTACTAAAAATTAGGTTGCAAGAGTGACCCGGTAGTAAAACTAGAGTTGAAACTCTGATTTAAATTTACTTAATTATAGGGCGTTCGTTCCCTATTTTCTTTCCTATAAACTGGTGATATCCAATATCCTAAACGTAAATTAACTGTATCCCATCCAATATATTCCAATCCAAATTCGGGATTATGAAGCACAGGAGTTATCAATTTACCTTCGTGTACTTTATGATCGAACCAATGCAGTCTCCTTTGCACCATATGGTTCACCCTGGATTGGTACGTGAAGCTCAAAATCACATAATATTTTACCACATAAGTGCCCTAGAGGTAGTTCTTTTACGAAAATGGCGTTAGTTAAATTATGCTAAATTATTTTTATTTCTATTATTTGCCAAAAGTGGTTGGACTCTAGCCAATGTCTGAATACGACGGATAGTTCAGTCCTTTAGACACGTTGATTGTGGCAACGAGGGTAGCCTGGAACGACTGGTTGTGATCAGTAACCTGGAGGAGAAGAAAGGGAGAGGAAGATCCCTATACGATGGACCGATGGAGTTAAGGTGGTTGGAGCGCTACGTGCAGCAAAGTCAAGAGATATGTGGAGAAGATTCGTTGCTTCCACAAGGGTCACAACCCTCTGTAATGAGGTATTAGACGGAGAAGAGAGAAAATACCAAAAAGTACTTACAAAATCGTTTAGGTACCCACGCTGATTGCACCTACATTTCGAACGCGCAAAATGCTCAGATAAACTCGAATCTTCCGAAAAGCGCAGACAAAGATTTAATGTCAAGTGCGTGAGGGCCGGTTTTTCGTGTCCCCAATCGAACTGTCAACAACGTAGCGTGACTGGAGACAGGTCCGCGAATCTCTCCGCTATCCTCTCGATATCGCCAAGTCCGGCCAAGCCTGACCCCGCGCCGCGCGTCGCCGGCAGCGCTATCGCGCCGTATCGCTCCGGAGGTCAGAACGACGCGCAGATGATATAATTCCGTTGGAAAGCGGCTATCGCGAACAGCGCAGAGTCATTATTCAATGTTGCAATAAGTGCTGGCGGTTTTGCAGTTGAAAAACTCCCTCGCTATGGATAAATGTGAGTCAAACTTTGAACTGTTTTTATTTTATGTCTGTTACGGCTTATCCTCGCTGACTTATCGAGGCAACAAGTGACTAGTAGAGGTGTTCCTGGTATATCAGTCACAGGTACAAATACTGTGATACGTCAAGAGATCGTTATATGGACGGCCCCTACGTAAAGTACTCTATCTGCAAATCTGTTACTTCACAGGAGAGAGCTTAGAACATTTTTTCAACATATTTTTTTTTAGTCCGCCTCCATAGTGTAATGGTCAGCACGCTCGGCTACCGTTCTGGAGGTCCCGGGTTCGATTCCCAAGTGGGGTAAAATAAATATAAGTTATTTTTTCACTGTAATATTTATTCAATATTACCCTGGACTGGTACCTGAAGCGGAGGGCTGATCACCCTTCCTTCATGTGTAAAACGATCAAGATAACACTGCGTTTATATGACACAGTGCCCTATGCACCATTGGGGTGCGGATAAGGGTTTTATTTTATTATTATTTATTATTATTATTTTTCAATAATTAACGGTTTTATCTGAAATTCTAAACTAGTATTATATATTCAAAAACACGATAAAATAATGTATTTAATCCTTTTAAAACTTTATGCTTTGTCAAAATTAAGTAGTTAGCGTTTTAGGAGTTCAGTTCATTTCGAAAATTCCATGTAGATAGCGTCTTGTACGCCTGAAAACTAGGCGTAATTCATTTTATATATATATATATATTCTTGTTTATTTATATTTTTAGATAACATACACCAAATATCTCAAAATTGACAAAAATGTAGTTAGAACACTTTACGTAGGGCACGACGATATCACGATACTTGTATGGAGCTGTAATACATACAATATACTAGCGACTAGCCACTAGTCAAATCTCACAAATCTGTTTCAAGCCAATATAACCCAGCGATAGCATTGTCACTCATAAAACATAAAACTTATTTTAGCTTATCAATGACTTGCCGGTCGTTTAGTCGTTTTGCATTGTATGTTGCAAAGCCATCACTTTCTTAGTCTATTGGATTATTAGATACGAATGTTGAAAAGAGATAAATACACATCGCTCACTCCCTTCAACAACTTCAAATATCAAAAAACTTTATTTTTCAGATTGTTTTTAATGTTTAAGAATATAATAAAATGTATTAAAAATAAATATCAAGCCACTTATTGAACTTTTTACTGTGCAACAGATCTTTTTAGGTAAAACCTGAATGTTTTTTCTCCATTTGAAAAATATTTAGTATATTTTAAAAAATAATTAAACAATGCCTTTTCTTCAAAATGCAAAAACTACATTTTCTGCCCTGTAGCGGGTAAATATTAAGTTAAAAATATGCCGCTTTTGCTGGGATATAGTACATTTTCTGGGCATTCCGAAAACATTTGATTTTTGATACATGACGTTGTTGAAAGGAGTGAGGGATATGTCGATGTCAGTCATGGCTTTTTAAATATCGCTCGGCCCAGGACACACCGGATTCGGAAATACCCAGAGATACGAAGTAATACAGATATTCCGGTATATTTTAGTAAACGTATCTGAAATATCTCTACATGAGAGAGTGCGGGCTTATGCAACACTGCCTTATTGCAGTATTCTAATGATAGATAGTAAGTCTGAGAGACTTTTCTCAAAAGTTATTAGAGAAAGTGCATTTTTTACAAGGAGAGGTAATTCTATATATTATGGGTTCTAGTTGAACACCAACTTAATTTAACAGAAGGGAAGCAAGATGAAAGCGGATTACTTTAACACAAATTTATTTAGTTCTAGAAAATTACAGCAAAGAAATATTTAAGAATAATCGCGTGATTCTAATGTGAGAACAGTTGGAGGACGTGTCGATCAGTGGACGGGCGGTGACGGAATGTAACGGTCTGGTTCCCGTTCGGTGCGAGCTCGGTTTGGGTGTTCGATTATGCTCGTTCATTCGGTTGTCGAGTTGCCACAGCGTGTTCGATTATGCTCGTTCATTCGGTTGTCGAGTTGCCACAGCGTGTTCGATTATGCTCGTTCATTCGGTTGTCGAGTTGCCACAGCGTGTTCGATTATGCTCGTTCATTCGGTTGTCGAGTTGCCACAGCGTGTTCGATTATGCTCGTTCATTCGATTGTTGTGGGTTGCCACAATATTATATATTCTTGCTTACAACATTTTGAGTGTGTCCAAATACTTGTTCACAAAATCTGGCTTATCTCCAATTACAAGAGTTATTTTCGTATCATTTTTTGACATCTCATCAAAGATGAAGAAGAATATGGATGTCCGGGCATTTACGGGGCTGCCGACTATCATAGGTTGGTTTAAATGACTACTTTACATACGTGTAACATTCACCAATTCTACCCATTATTGACAACCACACTACTCAAATTCTTGGAAGTTCTATATATATATATGAACCACTTTTGAAACATTATTCTTGAATCACTAGAACTTCACTAGAGACATCTAACGGTGAGATGAAATATCACATAGAATTGGTGAACGATGAAGAAGAATATTTACATCTCACCAATATATGTTTCTAGTGAAGTTCTAGTGATTCAAGAACAAGGTTTCTAAATTGGTTCATATATATATATAGAACTTCCAAGAATTTGAGTAGTGTGGTTGTAAATAATGGGTAGAATTGGTGAATGTTACACGTGTGTAAAGCGATCACTTAATAACCAGCCTATGACGGTCGTCAGCCCAGTAAATACCCAGACTTCCATATTCTTCTTCATCTTTGATGAGATGTCAAAAAATAATATATTCTTCTGCATCCATGTTAAGATGTCAGAAAGTAAAAGTGGATTGTTTGATTGTGTGTTGGAGTCCTCTGGCACTGACCCACGTACGTAATGTCCACTCAAGCAGCCGGCACTTTGCAAACAAACAGAGAAACATGCTTAGACATGTAGAAATCTCCAAACCTGTTTGGTGACATCTCACCACATCGTACGAGGGCCGTTCAAACAATTCAATTTATTCAAAAATAATTAACAAATACATTACTAACTTTAAATTCAAAGCGTATATAGTGAAACCTTTATCTATCGTTCCTCGAATAATCGTCTTCCCGGACGTGTCGTTTATTTCTTCTATCCCGACTTGATTTCTAATGTATGGAAGTGAAACATGGAGTTGGCAAAAGAAGGATGAAAGTAGACTGAATGCAGTCGAAATGCCATCTCTCAGAAGAATGTGCGACAAAACGATGTATGATACATGTACGAATAGTGAAATAAGGAAGGAACGCAAAGCTGAGATAAGCATTATCGATAAAATTAAGAAAGGTGCGTTGAGATGGTTTGGACATGTAGAACGAATGAGTGAGGAAAGAACGGTAAAACAAATTTATGAGGCGAATGTTAGTGGGAAAAGAAGCAGAGGAAGACCGAGGAAAACATGGCACGATCAGGTATGCCAAATACTTGAAAGTGGTCAGGTTAGGAGTCCTAATAATCGGCGGGTATGTATGAGGAGATGCATGAACGTGGAAGAGGCGAATAATGTTTGCAAGGACAGAGTGGTGTGGAGCCATATTCTGTCTGCCTACCCCTGCGGGAAAGCGGCGTGATGGTTAGTTAGTTAGTTTTTTCGAAACCGCATCGATCGTTTCTCTATCACCATTTACCGCATTTATCGTTCGAATTAAGCTGCATATTTGATACATTTTGTCTGTTTTTTTTACATTATTTCCAATTTTCTTACATTCAACGGCAACGTATGGGATAGAAACTATCGAAAGCTTGTGTAACCGATAGCAGGAGAGGTCGATAATGATGAAAAAGAGCCGCTGCCTGTACCTGCATTTCCAGAAGCGTGCACACTCTTTGAAAGTAAACTGTCTACTACGCACATTCAATAACCGATGCTGAAAAAAATACGATTTGCAAAGCCGAAAATATTCCATTGACTTACGAAAATAAAACAGTTAAAAAACAAAAGTATTTTTTTAAATTCTATTCAGGTTTGTATTTTTTTTTAAATAAATACATTTGCATCTGAAACATGTCTTCTTCTTAGAATTTTAGCCTACGAATGGTTATGCAGATTGGGAGGACGGTATCTTTACTTGGTCATATCTATTTGCGTATTGACCTCTTAATCCCGCATTCATAGTTTATTTTAATAGGTCCCTTTAAAAACTATAGATAGAGGTTTCACTGTACATTAAAATATAAATTAGAAAGTAAGCAAGAAGACTCTTGTTAGAGATGTAGAAGAATCCCTTATGGGAATACCCCCTCAGGCACATGGAACAGGTATTGCTCAGCATATCTTCCTACAGGCATAACCATCGGCAGGTTGCTCCTGTATATAGGAATGGGAAACTATCTATGCCCACGCTGTCCTCAGCTAACTATCGGGAACATACAGACCGATGCTCCGGATAGTTTCAGGATTATCCATCATACCGCGCAACAATGGATAGAAATGCCTCACCAAATACACATTCCTTCTAGTCTCTAGACTGCTGTAGCCGAGCATACCCTGGAGGAACTGGTAGCTCTTCCTACAGGCATAACCATCGGCAGGTTGCTCCTGTATATAGGAATGGGAAACTATCTATGCCCACGCTGTCCTTAGCTAACTATCGGGAACATACAGACCGATGCTCCGGATAGTTTCAGGATTATCCATCATACCGCGCAACGGTGTTTTTTAGCCCTGCTACTGCTAGTGACGGGATTTATTAATTGTTTCTTCATCATCATCATCAAACCCTTATCCGCATCCCAATAGTGCATAGGGCACTGTATCATATAAACGCAGTATTATCTTGATTGTTAACACATGAAGGAAAGGTGATCAGTCTTCCACCAGTCCAGGGTAATATCAAATCAATATTGTCGAGTTTTATTTTTAATTTTTAATTACCTAACGTCCAAGTGACTCTAAAATCTAGCTACGGCTTATGTAACACCGCTTATCATGACCCTACTCAGGCTTCAACTTTTTAAGTTTCATCGCCTATGCTTACTCGTGAGTGGATTTACTCTTTATGTTTTAAGTTACTATAATTTAGTGTAATTCATGAGTGAAAATTCTAGGCAAAAACACTCGCAAAATAATAAATATTGGAGTGAAAAAATCGCTTATATTTTCTTTGACTCCCCTCCGGCAATCGAACCCGGATGCACCATTGTGTGCGAATAAGGGTTAGAATGTATGAAATGAACATGTGATATATCTTCATGTCCTATTGCCTCATAAAATTTTGTCAACTGCATACCTTCTCACGCACATTCCGTAACTAATTAAAATCTTTCTTTTTCAATAAACGCATTTGCCTTTTTTTTTACATGTTATAAATAAATTGTCCGCCTCCGTAGTGTAATGGTCAGCACGCTTGGCTACCGTTCTGGAGGCCCCGGATTCGATTCCCAAAGGGGGTAAAATAAATATAAGTGATTTTTTCACTGTAATATTTATTCAATATTACCCTGGACTGGTACCTGAAGCGGAGGGCTGATCACCTTTCCTTCATGTGTAAACGATTGAAATAACACTGCATTAATATGACACAGTGCCCTATGCACCATTGGGATGCGGATAAGGGTTTTATATATATATTATTTTTATAAATAAATTACATGTTGATGATACTAAGGTAGGCAAAGGAAGAAGGTAGTTTAGGGAAGGAGGTAGAGGGAGGAGGTTTGATGGACAGTTAGGGCTCTAATGATAGATAGTTATGTCGTGTAGAACTTCACTAGAGACATCTATTGGTGAGATGAAAAGAGGCTTTTTACTGAGCAGAAACTCTTTTATTAGTATGTGAGGTCCTAATCCTGGATTATAATCGCACACATGAGAAACGCCAGAAAATATCATTTTCTTTTTTATCATTTTAGCTTATAATTTGACCAGTTAATTTATTTAAAACATTTTGAGTGTGTCCAAATACTTGTTCACAAAATCTGGATTATCTCCTTATACATACTCCTCTCTTATACAGGAGTTATTTTCATATTATTTTTGACATCTCATCAAAGATGAAGAAGAATATGGAAGTCTGGGCATTTACGGGGCTGACGACCGTCATAGCCTATGACTAATTGGAGATAATCCAGATTTTTTGAACAAGTATTTGGACACACTCAAAATATTTTAAATAAATTAACTGGTTAAATTATAAGCTGAAATGATAAAAATTAAAATGATATTTTCTGGCGTTTCTCATGTCGCTTACTGCTTTCAACAACGTCATATATCAAAAAACTCGATTTTTCAGGAGAACGTTTTTAAAGTTCGAAAATGTAATACAATGTATGAAAAATAAATATCATGCCACTTATTGAACTTTTTACTGTGCAACAGATCTTTTTAGGTAAAACCTGAAGGTTTTTTCTCCATTTGGAAAATATTGGGTATATTTAAAAAAATATTAAACAATACCTTTTCTTCAAAATGCAAAAACAACACATTCTGCCCTGTAGCGGGTAAATATTATGTTAAAAATATGCCGCTTTTGCTGGGATGTAGTACATTTTCTGGGCATTCCGAAAACATGCACAACTGAAAATTGACGATTTTTGATTTATGACGATGTGTGCGATCATAATCCAGGATTAGGACCTCACATACTAATAAAAGAGTATCCGGTTATCTACATTATCTCCAATTATGAATTATTTTTCATGTTATTTTTTGACATCTCAATAAAGATGAAGAACACAATAGATGTCTCTAGTGAAGTTCGATTGGTTCAAGCACAATCATTCGAAATCCCTCAAAATGTTGTAAACCAAAAAAATAGTCTTTTTATGTTGTACGGCGTCAGTCTACGTATTAATTGAACAGTCCACTTGTAATCTTCTGGAAGCAATTATATTGAGAGAGAAATCCAATCGAGGCGAGATTGCCAACGATCGGTCAACGTGGCGTTGACACGGCTGATTGATTGCAAAAACCGAACAAAACCATCTTCAATTTTTGGGTTATACATATCGCTCACTCTTTTCAACAACGCCGTATGTATAAAAAATCATCAATTTTCAGTTGTGCGTGTTTTCGTAATGCACAGAAAATGTGCTACATCCCAGCAAAAGCGGCATATTTTTAACTTAATATATACCCGCTACAGGGCAGAAAGTGTTGTTTTTGCATTTTGAAATAAGGTATTGTTTGATTATTTTTTTTAAATATACTAAATATTTTTCAAATGGAGAAAAAACCTTTAGGTTTTACCTAAAAAGATCTGTTGCACAGTAAAAAGTTCAATAAGTGGCTTGATATTTATTTTTAATACATTTTATTATATTTTTAAACTTTGAAAACATTCTCCTGAAAAATCAAGTTTTTTTATATATAAGGTTAAAGGAGTGAGCGATGTATGACTAGATTTAGGGATGTGAAGGAGTGTAGGTCAGATGACAGAAGAGTGCGGTGTTCCATCCATCCTCTCTGCCTACCCCTGCGGAGAAACGGCGTGATGGTGGTAATAGTAGTAGAATTAGGTTTTTGGCAGATGGATCATAATGCTTCATAGCAACAAGCCCATAAATTTTTAGGAATTTTATTTATATGTTTTTTTAAATGTTAAAATAAATAAAAATTAATTGATTCATTGCCATTTCTTATTTATGTAATTTTCTTATCAGTTATTTATAATATTGTGGCATTCTAATCAGTTATGTCTGATAAAGGTGACATTGGCGTGCATATGTGTGTGTATGTATGTATTATATATATATATATATATATATATATATATATATATATATATATATATATATATATATATATATATATATATATATATATATATATATATATATATATATATATGTACATACATATACATACACATGTGGAACGAATGAGTGAGGAAAGAACGGTAAAACAAATTTATGAGGCGAATGTTAGCGGGAAAAGAAGCAGAGCAAGACCGAGAAAAACATGGCGCGATCAGGTATGCCAAATACTTGAAAGTGGTCAGGTTAGGAGTCGTAACAATCGGCGGGTATGTATGAGGAGATGCATGAACGTGGAAGAGGCGAAGAATGTTTGCAAGGACAGAGTGGTGTGGTGCTCTATTCTCTCTGCCTACCCCTGCGGGGAAGCGGCGTGATGGTTAGTTAGTTAGTTAGTTATACATATATATATATATATATATATATATATATATATATATATATATATATATATATATATATATATATATATATATATATATATATATATATATATATATATATATATATATATATATATATATATATATATATATATATATATATATATATATATATATATATATATATATATATATATATATATATATATATATATATATATATAAATATATATAATACATACATTTTTAACCCTCAACCAGCAGTTGGCACATAACTAGTGCCAACATGACCCGAATTGAAGTACAATATGTAACATAGCCCCAAATTGTAGTTCAAAAAGTAACGTGGTCTCATAATGAAGTACAATTAGTAACATGGTCCCAAATTGCAGTACAATGAGTAGTAACACGGTCTCAAATTGCAGTACAATGAGTAGTAACACGGTCTCAAATTGAAGTACAATGAGTAACACGGTCCCAAAATGCACTACAATAAGTAGCACGGTCCCAAATTGTAGTAAGATTAGTAAAATAGTTCAAATTTACAGTTTGATACGTAGCATAACCCCAAATTAAAGTACAACGCGTAACACGGTCCTAAATTGCAGTACAAGAAGTAACACCACATCTCGCAGGCGATGGATATATAGATAATCCCGTCACATTCATGTAAAATACAGGGTGGTGCAAAAATCAATCATCCTATCGGATAGATATTGCCAGCGAGTTGTGGTGTTACTTTTTGTACTGTAATTTGGGACCGAGCTAATAGTTGTACTGCAATTTGGGACCATAATACTTATTGCACTGCAATTTGGTACCATGATACTTATTGTACTGCAATTCGAGACCGTGTTACTACTCATTGTACTGCAATTTGGGACCATGATAATTATTGCACTGCAATTTGGTACCTTGGTACTTATTGCACTGAAATTCGAGACCGTGTAACTACTCATTGTACTGCAATTTGGGACCATGATACTTATAGTACTGCAAATTTGGACCATTTTACTCATTTTACTGCAATTTGGGAGCATGCTACTCTCATTGTGCTACAATTTCAGACTATGTTACTCATTGTACTACAATTTGAGACCATGTTACTTTTTCTCCTGCCAACGTCACATTAGATGTATTTACAAAAACGTATGCATAAACGCCACCCTGTATTTCAAATTAATGTGACGGATTATCTACACATAGATAGCCAGCGAGATGGGGTGTTACTTCTTGTACTGTAATTTAGGACCGTTTTACACGTTGTACTGTAATTTGGGACCACGCTACTTTTTGTACTGCCAGCGTCACATCAGACGTATTTACATAAACGTATGCATAAACGTTACCCTGTATATCGCTCACTCCTTTCAAGAACGTCATAAATAAAAAAAACTTGATTTTTCAGGAGAACGTTTTTAAAGTTTTAAAATATAACACAATGCATTAAAAATAAATATCAAGCCACTTATTGAACTTTTTACTGTGCAACAGATCTTTTTAGGTAAAACCTGAAGGTTTTTCTCCATTTGTAAAATATTTAGCATATTTAAAAAAATAATTAAACAATACATTTTCTTCAAAATGCAAAAAACAACACTTTCTGCCCTGTAGCGGGTAAATATTAAGCTAAAAATATGCCGCTTTTGCTGGGATACAGTACATTTTCTGGGCATTCCGAAAACATGCATAACTGAACACTTTTCATTTTTTTATTTATTCGGGAATTGTACAGCCTTACATTTAGTAAAAATAAATAATAAAAAATAGTTACATTCATAAAAAAAGCCAAATACACAATTCCACATTTATGTTAAAAATATGCCTTTTTTGCTGGGATATAGTACATTTTCCGGGCATTTCGAAAACATGCACAACTGAAAATTGACGATTTTTTATTTATTTATGACGTTCTTGAAAGGAGCGAGCTGTATGTGATGTGACGCGCTTTGAGCGGTGTACGAAATTCATTATCATATCTCCACGCGACCTCCGCTAGATTACGTCGCCTTATGTCTCCGTTCCGTCGGCTGTGTGCTCCAATACACGTGCAAACGTATTGAAAACGTTCGTGAACGCTGACGAGGGAAATATCGGCGATCAAAGTTTGCTACTAACCCACTCAGTCCCGGCACAAAAATGCTCGCGGAAAACATGCTAAAGTTAGATATGCTGGGGTCGATGGGTCTATAGAGCTGGAAAAACGCAATGTGCGTCCAATTATGGGCGCCGTTTGGTGCATTCTCACTGAAAATATGCTAAAATCTAGATATGTTGGGGTCGGTGGGTCTATAGAGCTGGAAAAACGCAATGTGCTTCCAATTATGGGCGCCGTTTGGTGCATTCTCACTGATAATATGCTAAAATCTAGATATGTTGGGGTCGGTGGGTCTATAGAGCTGGAAAAACGCAATGTGCTTCCAATTATGGGCGCCGTTTGGTGCATTCTCACTGATAATATGCTAAAATCTAGATATGTTGGGGTCGGTGGGTCTATAGAGCTGGAAAAACGCAATGTGCTTCCAATTATGGGCGCCGTTTGGTGCATTCTCACTGAAAATATGCTAAAATCTAGATATGTTGGGGTCGGTGGGTCTATAGAGCTGGAAAAACGCAATGCGCGACCAATTACGGGCGTAGTTTGGTGCATTCTCACTGAAAATATGCTAAAATCTAGATATGTTGGGGTCGGTGGGTCTATAGAGCTGGAAAAACGCAATGTGCTTCCAATTATGGGCGCCGTTTGGTGCATTCTCACTGATAATATGCTAAAATCTAGATATGTTGGGGTCGGTGGGTCTATAGAGCTGGAAAAACGCAATGTGCTTCCAATTATGGGCGCCGTTTGGTGCATTCTCACTGATAATATGCTAAAATCTAGATATGTTGGGGTCGGTGGGTCTATAGAGCTGGAAAAACGCAATGTGCTTCCAATTATGGGCGCCGTTTGGTGCATTCTCACTGATAATATGCTAAAATCTAGATATGTTGGGGTCGGTGGGTCTATAGAGCTGGAAAAACGCAATGTGCTTCCAATTATGGGCGCCGTTTGGTGCATTCTCACTGAAAATATGCTAAAATCTAGATATGTTGGGGTCGGTGGGTCTATAGAGCTGGAAAAACGCAATGCGCGACCAATTACGGGCGTAGTTTGGTGCATTCTCACTGAAAATATGCTAAAATCTAGATATGTTGGGGTCGGTGGGTCTATAGAGCTGGAAAAACGCAATGTGCTTCCAATTATGGGCGCCGTTTGGTGCATTCTCACTGATAATATGCTAAAATCTAGATATGTTGGGGTCGGTGGTTCTATAGAGCTGGAAAAACGCAATGTGCTTCCAATTATGGGCGCCGTTTGGTGCATTCTCACTGATAATATGCTAAAATCTAGATATGTTGGGGTCGGTGGGTCTATAGAGCTGGAAAAACGCAATGTGCTTCCAATTATGGGCGCCGTTTGGTGCATTCTCACTGAAAATATGCTAAAATCTAGATATGTTGGGGTCGGTGGGTCTATAGAGCTGGAAAAACGCAATGTGCTTCCAATTATGGGCGCCGTTTGGTGCATTCTCACTGATAATATGCTAAAATCTAGATATGTTGGGGTCGGTGGGTCTATAGAGCTGGAAAAACGCAATGTGCTTCCAATTATGGGCGCCGTTTGGTGCATTCTCACTGATAATATGCTAAAATCTAGATATGTTGGGGTCGGTGGGTCTATAGAGCTGGAAAAACGCAATGTGCTTCCAATTATGGGCGCCGTTTGGTGCATTCTCACTGAAAATATGCTAAAATCTAGATATGTTGGGGTCGGTGGGTCTATAGAGCTGGAAAAACGCAATGCGCGACCAATTACGGGCGTAGTTTGGTGCATTCTCACGGAAAATATGCTAAAAGTTATATATCGCTCACTCCTTTCAACAACGTCACATATCAAAAAACTTGGTTTTTCAGGAGATCGTTTTTAAAGTTTAAAAATATAATAAAATGTATTAAAAATAAATATCAAGCCACTTATTGAGCTTTTTACCGTGCAACAGATCTTTTTATGTAAAACCTGAATGTTTTTTCTCCATTTGAAAAATATCTAGCATATTTAAAAATAATAATTAAACAATACCATTTCTTCAAAATGCAAAAACAACACTTTCTGCCCTGTAGCGGGTAAATATTAAGTTAAAAATATGCCGCTTTTGCTGGGATATAGTACATTTTCCGGGCATTCCGAAAACATGCACAGCTGAAAATTGCCGATTTTTGATATATGACGTTGTTAAAAGGAGTGAGCGATATGTTAAAATAAATAATAAATATAAATTAATTAAAAGAAGCCGGGATTCAATATCATTTTAAAAACATTTATTTTTTCCTCGCTTTCTTAGCTACCGCCATAAGTCATAAATTTTAACCTGCAGTTGTGATTTTTAGCTTACGCTGTTCGGACGTCCATTACAATTTTAAATATAAATATTATAATAGTTTAAATAACAAAAAAAACTTAAATATTAATTTATGAAATTAATACAGTGATATTTGACGTCGTAAATGTTTAAAAAATAAATTTAAAAAGTGTTTAAAAATCTAAAAAAAACAGAAACTTTTTTTTTGCTTATTTTATATTCTCCTTTTAAGACTCGATTTTTACTACGTTTAAAATGTAAAGCGTCCTGTGATATTCTCGGTGACATTGTTGCTAGTGTTTTTGTGGCAGTGACATCTGTTTCGCCCGGTAGGATCGGTGATTCTTTCGTTAATACTCAAAGGTAAAAAAACGACTACTCTATTTTCTTACTCTTTTATACATATATATAAAACTAACTAACTAACCATCACGCCGCTTCCCCGCAGGGGTAGGCAGAGAGAATAGAGCGCCACACCACTCTGTCCTTGCAAACATTCTTCGCCTCTTCCACGTTCATGCATCTCCTCATACATACCCGCCGATTGTTACGACTCCTAACCTGACCACTTTCAAGTATTTGGCATACCTGATCGTGCCATGTATATATATATATATATATATATATATATATATATATATATATATATATATATATATATATATATATATATATATATATATATATATATATATATATATATATATATATATACATACATTTTTAACCCTCAACCAGCAGTTGGCACATAACTAGTGCCAACATGACCCGAATTAAAGTACAATATGTAACATAGCCCCAAATTGTAGTTCAAAAAGTAATGTGGTCTCATAATGAAGTACAATTAGTAACATGGTCCCAAATTGCAGTACAATGAGCAGTACAATAAGTATTTTAATTAAGTCATTTCCATTAAAAAAACAGATAAGAAAGTAACAAACAAGTCGATCACTCCTTTCAACAACGTCATATATCAAAAATCGTCAATTTTCAGTTGTGCATGTTTTCGGAATGCCCAAAAAATGTAATATATCCCATATTATTTTTTGTCATCTCATCAAAGATGAAGAAGAATATGGAAGTCTGGGCATTTACGGGGCTGACGACCGTCATAGGCTGGTTTAAGTGATCACTTTACACACGTGTAGCATTCACCAAATCTACCCGTTATTGACAACCACACTGCTCAAATTCTTGGAAGTTCTATATATATGAACCAATTTACATAGAACCCTTGTTCTTGAATCACTAGAACTTCACTAGAGACATCTATTGTTGAGATGTAAATATTCTTCTTCATCTCTGATGAGATGTCAAAAATAATATGAAAATAACTCCTGTAATTGGAGATAATCCAGATTTTGTGAACAAGTATTTGGACACACTCAAAATGTTGTAATATATCCCAGCAAAAGCGGCATATTTTTAACATAATATTTACCCGCTACAGGGCAGAAAGTGTTGGTTTTACATTTTGAAGAAAAGGCATTGTTTAATTATTTTTTTATATCCTAAATATTTTTCAAATGGAGAAAAAACATTCAGGTTTTACCTAAAAGATCTGTTGCACAGTAAAAAGTTCAATAAGTGGCTTGATATTTATTTTTAATATATTTTATTATATTTTTAAACTTTAAAAACGATCTCCTGAACAATCAAGTTTTTTCGAGCGAAGTGTCTGACTACTTCTTACTGTTGGATTGTTTGGCTTTTGTTTAGTGACCAATTTGTCACTAACCTTTCCCTTCCTATGCTAAAATTTAAAAAAAAACGCGCGTCCCGGTGTTGGGTAGTCACTACACAATAAAAATTTGCGATTTTAAATGGGAAAAATACGGACATTCATAGCTAATCCCCTTAATTCATTATAAATGAAGTAAAAATTATAATAATTTAGATTTATTTGCTGAAAACATCAAAAAACCATCTGGCAACGCTCACGGAACAAGCATAGGTCCACTCTTGTCGGAAGCCCAAGAGCTACTCGGCTGTTCAAACTTAAAACAGTAAGGGACATTTTTTTGTAGTACGTTTTTTTTTGCATTTTTCGACTGGGTAGAATCTACTTAGTCCAAAAATGGAAAAAAAAAACGTACTACAAAAAAATGTCCCTTACTGTGTTTTGTGTTTGGACAGCCGTACTGCCGCTAGGCAGAGAACATTGAGCTTTGAGCTCCTCACGCTTGTACAGTGCAAGTGTGCAAGAGTGAGATGCGAATATAGTGTCGCGGTATATAGATACCGCGACATCCCTACATAGGTAGGGATGTTGTTGCTTAAAAGAAAACATAAAAAAAACATCTGGCAACGCTCACGGAACAAGCATAGGTCAACTCTCGTCGGAAGCCCAAGAGCTACTGCCGCTAGCCAGAGAACATTGAGCTTTGAGCTCCTCACGCTTGTACAGTGCAAGTGTGCAAGAGTGAGATGCGAATATAGTGTCGCGGTATCTATGTAGGGATGTTGTTGCTTAAAAGAAAAATAAATACTTTATTTGTATTATTTTTTTTTAATATAGAGAAATATTTGTCATTTTTAATTTATTATTTACACATATATTTAAATTTCATTCTATTTCTGTGAGCCTAAGCGGCTCATTATTAGAAATAGGTATCAAATTGTGGTAGAGTGGGTTCGAACCGAGAAACTCTGACTTAAGAGTCCGCGACACTAACCACGGGACCACAAACCGACTGAATTAAATAAAATAATAATAATAATAATTAATCCCTTATCCGCACCCCAGTGGTGCATAGGGCACTGCGTCATATAAACGCAGTGTTATCTTGATCGTTTACACATGAAGGAAAGGTGATCAGCCCTCCGCTTCAGGTACCAGTCCAGGGTAATATTGAATAAATATGGCAGTGAAAAAATCACTTATATTTATTTTACCCCCCTTGGGAATCGAACCCGGGACCTCCAGAACGGTAGCCGAGCGTGCTGACCATTACACTACGGAGGCGGACAAAAAAAAACATATTTTTGACTTGTCTATGTGGAGATATCAATAAATGAAAATATTTATATTTATATGGCACTCAATTTCGATTCGACGCCTTGGAATCGAACCCGGGACGTCACGGGCGGTAGGCAGACGCGCTAGTCACTGCGCTACGGCGGCCCCAACGTGTTACTGTCGCAAAAACACCGGTGTATAGTCTATCGGGCCGACCTTGAATGAGGAAGGTCGGTGTCAAAGGTCGAGTGTTCTGAAACACCCGTGATATTGTTGAATAATTTCGTTACGTCACGGAATTAATTTGTAGTTTAAATTGCGCAAATACGCACGTACAAGTTTAAAAAATTATTCCACTAAATATCCCTCTCTTTGTCTCTCTGAGAAGTGTGTGTGTGAGAGAAAGAGAGAGATATGTATTCTCAATATTATCAATATTTAAAGCATTATTATTTTTATTTTTAAGTGTGTAAAACGTGCTATGGTTGTGATAGGTTTGCATGTTGTAGTGATTGTCCTGACGAAGAGACGGTTACGTCTTGAATCCGGTAGACAATAAAATCTCGGTGAGTAGTTACATACTGACACTTTTGTAAACAATTTAAAAGTAGAGTTATTTAGATTTTTTTTCAATTACGTTTGTGATTAAATTACGCTATAAGATGTATGAGTGTGAAGGAAGCTAGGAGTGTATGTCGCGAGAGAAGAGCGTGGCGTATCATCCTCTCTGCCTACCCCAGCAGAGAAACGGCGTGATGGTAGTAGGAGTGTTACTATAGCAATTTATTTAAATGTTCATTTTTTGTCGCAGATATGACAAATTGTTTAAAATCTGTGTTATTTAGAACCGGATTATGGTGAAATGTTTTAAGTCTTTTTTATTTATAACCGGATTACGGTGAATTGTTTTCAGTATTCGTTATTTAAAACCAGATTACAGTCAATTGTTGAATTTCTTATAATGTAGTTACGTATTCTAAATTTTATACATGTTTATTTTTTCGTTACAGAGATGACAAATTGTTTAAAATCTGCATTATTTAAAACCGGATTATGGTTAATTGTTTTAAATCTTCGTTATTTAAAACCGGATTACAGTCAATTGTTGAATTTTTCATAATTTAGCTACATAGTATTATAGCTAACTTTTATAAATGTTCTTTTTTTAATTTTTAATAAATGTTTTACTCAGTAAATACCACTATTTAATAATAGTGGTATTTACTAAGTAAAACATTAATTAAAAATGGATTGAGCAAAGTGACTGTCGAATCAATTAAGTTCATTTTTTCGTTACGGATACGTCAAATTGTCTAAAATCTGCGTTATTTCGGTCAGGATTATGGTGAATTGTTTTAAATCTTTGTTATTTAAAACCGGATTAAAACCGGAAAACAGGCAATTGTCCATTTTTTCATAATTTAGTTACGTAGTAGTATAGATAAATTTTATAAATGTTCATTTTTGGTTACAGATACGTGAAATTGTTAAAAATCGGCCTTATTTAGAACCGGATTATGCCGAATTGTTTTAAATCTTGGTTATTTAAAACCGGATTACAGCTAATTGTTATTATTGTTATTTTTTATAATTTAGCTACGCATATAGCATGTTTTATGTTAATTTTTTGATCCTAGATACGTCAAATTGTTTCAAATTATTTCGAGAAAAACATCATATTGATGGGTACGAACTGTCGTCATACAAAAATCGTAACACATTAATTATACTGTTTTTTTGCCGGTTTTTTTGACGTGCAAGAAGGCTCTTTAAAAAGTCTGTGACGGCACTTGCGAAATTCGAAACAGATTATTTTTTATTATTACTTACGTCCAAAGTTAAATTCCACATAAATAATTATGTATATATATGTATATATATATTTATATATATATATATATATATATATATATATATATATATATATATATATATATATATATATATATATATATATATATATATATATATATATATATATATATATATATATATATATATATATATATATATATATATATATATATATATATATATATATATATATATATATATATATATATATATATATATATATATATATATATATATATATATATATATATATATATATATATAAATATATATATATATACTATATAAAATATAAAAACTAAGATATAAGAAAGGAATGTAAGGCTGAACGAGGAATAATTGAAAAGATTAGGAGTTCTTTACGGTGGTATGGATATGTCGAGCGAATGGATAACGAGAGAATGACTAAGAAAATATATGTGGCGAATGTGAGAGGGAAAACAGAACGAGGACGACCGAAAAAGACTCGGCACGATCATATCAATCAGAACCTAAAATCTGGGGGTGTCAAAAGTCTGCGTAATCGGAAGGCATGTATGACTAGATGTATGGATGTGAAGAAGGCGAGGAGTGTATGTCAGAACAGAAGAGTGTGGCGTTCCATCTGCCTACTCCTGCGGGGAAACGGCGTGATGGTGGTAGTAGTATATATATATATATATATATATATATATATATATATATATATATATATATATATATATATATATATATATATATATATATATATGATTATATATATATATATATTTATATATATATATATATATATATATATATATATATATATATATATATATATATATATATATATATCATCATATATATATATATACATCATCAGCCCATATTTTTAACGGAAAGCGCTACAGAACCATGATTACTGACTTCTTCGTGCCTCAGTTAAATGGCATTGATGTGACAAAGCTGTGGTTTCAACAAGATGGCGCAACATGCCACACGGCGGGTGCCACCGTCAATTTATTTTGGGAAAATTGAATCTGTATCCCTAAAAAAATAAACACCTGCATAATATTTGTCCGCCTCCGTAGTGTAATGGTCAGCACTCTCAGCTGCCGTTCTGGGATCCCGGGATCGATTCCCAAAGGGGGGGGGGGTATCAAATAAATACGAGTGTTTTTTTCACTCTAATATTTATTCAATATTACCCTGGACTGGTGCCTGAAGCGGAGGGCTGATCACCTTTCCTTCACTTGTTAACAGTCAAGATAACACTATGTTTATCTGATGCAGTGCCCTATGCACCAGTGGGGTGCGGAAAAGGGTTTGATGATGATGATGATGAAATAATTATCAAATCCCATCGATAGCAGTACGGCTGTCCAAATTTAAAACACAGTAAGGAACATTTTTTTGTAGTACGTTTTTTTTGGCATTTTTTTTGGCAAGTATGCCATACTTAGTCCAAAAATGCAAAAAAAAACGTACTACAAAAAAAATGTCCCTTACTGTGTTTTAAATTTGGACAGCCGAGTAGCAGGCGTTAAAAACACCCGAGCGAAATGTGTCAAAACTAAAACGTAAATTTTTTATTCAGGTGTATTTATATAAAACGAGACATTGCCCCATTGAATGAATGATTACGATATTAGCAAGACCTATTTTTTTTTTTTCATTTGACCTGATTTTTTGTGTTATATTCGAAGTTCTTTAAATAGAAGTCTGTTATATCGAGGTTTTACTGTATATATTTTAAAAGACAATCGCTCTTTGAAGACTGTAGCTAACCTATGACCTAAAGAATACATTACTTTTTCAAGTACACAATTGGAACATACGTTATTTGTTCACGTGTGGAAGTGAGGCGTGGAGCTGGCAAGAGAAGGATGAGAGTAGACTGGATGCAGTCGGGATGCCATCTCTCGGTGCGGCAAGACCATGTATGGTAGATGTTCCAATGGTGATATAAGGAAAGGGTGCGAGGCTGAGATGAGCACTATCCAGCAAACTAAGGAAGGCGGCTAGGGATAGTTTGGGAAGGATGAGAGTAGACTGGATGCAGTCGGGATGCCATCTCTCAGTGCGGCAAGACCATGTATGGTAGATGTTCCAATGGTGATATAAGGAAAGGGTGCAAGGCTGAGATGAGCACTATCCAGCAAACTAAGGAAGGCGGCTTGGGATGGTTTGGGAAGGATGAGAGTAGACTGGATGCAGTCGGGATGCCATCTCTCAGTGCGGCAAGACCATGTATGGTAGATGTTCCAATGGTGATATAAGGAAAGGGTGCAAGGCTGAGATGAGCACTATCCAGCAAACTAAGGAAGGCGGCTTGGGATGGTTTGGGCATGTGAATCGAACGAGTGAAGAAAGAAAGCCAAAACGAATTTATGAGGCAAATATTTAGTTTAGTGTATTTCTAGGTTCCGGCCAAGATGCGTCTGGTGAGGCGGCGTGAAGGCGGCGCGGTCCCAGCGTGGCCGCGCGGCAGGCGCTTTGTCCGTCCGCAGAGGTAAATATCTACTATTCACCTAAATATCTTACTAAAAATTTTATATACCTCTCAGATCATGGTCTATCATTTCCTTCTTCCCAAGATAGGACACTTTCCATTCCTCGCCATAACACATCATCCTCCAGTAATTCCTTCTCTGTCCAAGCGGCCAGACTATGGAATGCATTACCTCTCCGCGTAAACAAATGCACCTTCTCTAATAACTTTCAAGAAACGTCCGAGACATTACTATCTATCATTAGTATCCTAACTGTCCATCAAACCTCCTCCCTCTACCTCCTTCCCTAAACTCCCTTCTTCCTTTGCCTTCCTTACTATCATCAATTTGTAATTTACATTTTTTTCAATGTTCAATTACTATCTACCGTCTGATCGCAAACAGCTATATATGGTATCAAATGTTTTGACCAATATCACTAGTCTGTTTTTGGTTGGTCGGAAGATATTGCTTTTTAGCAATAAGCCCGGCAATGTACTTATTTATTTTCTGTACATGAAGTTTAAATAATTAAAATTTTGGATTTTGTTGTCAGAAACGGTGGCTGTTGCATTGGATCGAGGTGCAGCATGGAGGGGGGCGCCAAGGGGGCCTCGGAGGATTCCCAACCACGTGAGTAGCACGCCGCACTGAGCCGAGAGGGGTTACTGCGTTCTCATGGGACTAGCATCTAGGCAAAGATGGTTATCATATTTTATGGACTGTAAGGCGCTATGGACTGTAAGGCCCTATAGACTGTAAGATGCCATGGACTGTAAGACGCTATGGACTGTAAGACGCCATGCACTGTGAGATGCTATAAACTGAAAGACGCAACAGACTGTAAGACGCAATGGTCTGTAAGACGCCACGGACTATCAGACGCTACGTACTGTAAGATGCCAAGGACTATAAGATGCGTAGCGTCCCATAGTCTGTAGCACCCCATATTCTATAGCGTCCGATAGTCTGTAGCGTCCCATGTAGCATCCGTATAGTACAGACTTTAGAATGCCACGGACTGTTAGATGCTACGGACTATAGGACTTATATATTTGCGTATTAGAATGCATTGTGTCAAAATTTCAAAGCAATCTTTCTACTACAGCAGTACTCCCCGCCTGTGTACTGTGTGTGTGTGGCAGTATCATTTTTGTCATATAAAGCCAATTTATGAGTAGACTTCGGAACACCACCTCCTGATAATGGTTCTCTTCTTATAAAGCCATTATACGAGTTGGCTTCAGATGAACGTTTCTCTCCCGTTTCCGCAGCGATGCCGTGGTTCGGCATGGACATCGGCGGCACGCTCACCAAGCTGGTGTACTTCGAGCCGCGGGACTCCTCCAAGCGGGAACTGGCCCGCGAGGCGGAGGCGCTGCGCTCCATCCGCAGGTACCTGACCAGGAACAGCGCCTACGGCAACACGGGCCACAGGGATGCCCATCTGCAGGTGGGCTCCTACCCTTCCACCTTCCCCTCCCGGTGACATATCGCTCACTCCTTTCAAGAACGTCATAAATCATAAATCGTCAATTATCAGCTGTGCATGTTTTCGGAATGCCCAAAAAATGTACTATATCCCAGCAAAAGCGGCATATTTTTAACTTAATATTTACCCGCTACAGGGCAGAAAGTGTTGTTTTTGCACTTTGAAGAAAAGGTATTGTTTAATTATTTTTTTAAATATACTAAATATTTTTCAAATGGGGAAAAAACCTTCAGGTTTTACCTAAAAAGATCTGTTGCACAGTAAAAAGTTCAATAAGTGGCTTGATATTTATTTTTAGTACATCGTTTTATATTTTTAAACATTAAAAACATTCTCCTGAAAAATCAAGTTTTTTTATTTACGACGTTCTTGAAAGGAGTCAGCGATATGTATTTACTACAACTCGACTTCAATAATGAGAATATCAATATAAAATATAATAGATACAGGCTCACAATATTTGTATTCTCCCTTAGTGTCTTCTTCTTCTTCTTTAACCCTTATCTGCACCCAATGGTGCATAGGGCACTGCGTCGTAGCAACGCAGTGCTATCTTGATCCTTAATTGCATGAAGGCAAGGTGATCAGCCCTGCG
Organism: Brachycentrus maculatus; assembly: GCF_059751285.1. Classification (NCBI taxonomy): domain Eukaryota; kingdom Metazoa; phylum Arthropoda; class Insecta; order Trichoptera; family Brachycentridae; genus Brachycentrus; species Brachycentrus maculatus. The sequence continues at coordinate 304,166 of NW_028281091.1, forward strand.
CTTCTTGTACCAGTCCAGGGTGATTTTGAATAAATATGAGAGCGAAAGTCACCCATATTCATTTTGATCTCCCTGGGAGCCGAACCCGGGACCTCCAGAACGGTAGCCGAGCGTGCTGACCATTACACTACGGAGGTGGATTATATTCTTCCGTGATATAATCATGTGATTATATTCTTCCGTGATATTGGCACAATCAGGTATGTGAAATACTTGAAAGCGGCCGGGTCAGGAGTCGTAATAATCGTCGGGTATGTATGAGGAGATGCATGAATGTAGAAGAGGCAAAGAATGTTTGCAAGGACAGAGTGGTGTGGCGTTCTATTCTCTCTGCCTACCCCTACGGGGAAGCGGCGTGATGGTTAGTTAGTTAGTTATATAATCATGTATTACATAAAAGTGCTATAATATAAAGCCATTCATTTGCACCGACGGAAGTAAATCATTTGTGAAAAAATCGGGAATGAAATCACCGATACATGAATGTTCCTATGTGTGCCCTGCGTATCGCGCTTTGTAAGCACACGCGCATGTCGCAACGCGTGTGTTCACCTCCTCTTATTGGGCGAGTCTAACCGAACGCATTTTGTGCCGCAGATGGACAACGTTCGCGTGCGGGGCCGCCGCGGGACGCTGCACTTCATCCGCTTCCCGACCAGCGAGATGGGGGCCTTCCTGTCGCTGGCGCGCTCCAAGGGGATGGGGGCCCTGCTCACGTCGGTCTGCGCCACGGGCGGCGGGGCCTACAAGTTCGAAGGGGACTTTAAAAAGGTACAACTCGCCAAGAGATGATTTTTTTGATATGTTAAGTATGTCCAGATACTTTGTTCTTTTCAAATCGGGACTATCTTCAACTAGGACAAATGGATCCAGGCTGCAGGGCCCGCCACTGCAAAGTCTCGGTGCCCAAACTCTGCGCCCAAACTCTGCGCTCAAACTATGCGACCAAACCAGTGCTTACTATTTGTTATTTTATTATTATTTCATGTTTAAGACTTTTTGTATCTCTATAAGTGTAGTCCGCCTCCGCGGTGCAATGGTCAGCGTGTTTAGCTACCGTGCTGGAGGTCCCGGGTTCGATTCCAAGGGGGGTGAAAATAAATATTAGTGATTTTTACGCTGCAATATTTATTTAATATTACCCTGGACTGGTTCCTGAAGCGCAAGAGTGATCACCTTGCCTTCATGTAAGTAATGATCAAGATAACACTGCGTCAATTTGATACAGTGCCCTATGCACCATTGGGTGCGGATAAGGGTTATAAGTAAGTAACAATAAGTGTATTCATTAGTGTATTTTTATATTATACTGTATATCGCTCACTCCTTTCAAGAATGTCGTCTATCAAAAATCATAATTTTTCAGTTGTGCATGTTTTTAGTTTTTTTTTACTATATCCCAGCAAAATTGGCATATTTTTAACTTAATATTTACCCGCTACAGGGCAGAAAGTGTTGTTTTTGCATTTTGAAGAAAAGGTATTATTTAATTATTTTTTTAAATTAACTTCACATTTTTCAAGTTGAGAAAAAACCTTCAGGTACGTAAAAAGATCTGTTGCACAGTAAAAAGTTCAACAAGTGGCTTGGTATTTATTTTTAATACGTTTTATTATATTTTTAAACTTTAAAAACGATCTCCTGAAAAATCAAGTTTTTTGATTTATGACGTTGTTGAAAGGAGTGAGCGATATATATTATGCTAAAAGCATTAGCCGTTCAATAAATGATTAAATAAATAGTCATTATTTTGTATGTTTGAGGATCATTCAAAATGCACCCTATGCACCGTCGGATCCTGATTATATATATGTAATAAAATGCCTAGGTACCTACCTATACATTTTATTAAGTACTTACATATAGTACCTACATAAAACACATCTACCACCAGATGTCGCATGCGTCGCACTGAATAAAACAAAAGACATCCGATAGAAAAAATATAATATTCTGAACTGTCAGAATCAGATAGATAGATAGAAAAATATTATAAAGATAAATTAAGAATAAACTTTAATTATAAACTTTAGTTACAAAGCAACACATTGTTTATTTTATTATTATACACCCACTTTACATATTATTTACACCCGATTTACGAAGGAAAATATTACCACGTTATATATATATTCACAGCACGCTCGGCTACCGTTCTGGAGGTCCCGGGTTCGATTCCCAGGGGGGGGTCAAATAAATATAAGTGATTTTTTCACTGTAATATTTATTCAATATTACCCTGGACTGGTACCTGTAGCGGAGGGCTGATCGCCTTTCCTTCATGTGTAAACGATCAAGATAACACTGTGTTTATATGAGGCAGTGCCCTATGCACCATTGGAGTGCGGATAAGGGTTTATTATTATTTATTATATATATATATATTCGCCAAACTAAGAAAGTGTGTATGTATATTTTGTTTGTGTCCATTTTCTCAGGTTGTGAACATGCGGCTCTCCAAGTTGGACGAACTGGACGCGCTGATAGCCGGCATCCTGTACATAGACACCATCAGCCGCACCGAGTGCTACTATTACGCGCCGAGCAGCGATCCTGAGCCCGCGGTGACGCAGCCCACTCCGGTGAGTGCAGAACTTCCCCATACATCATATTTGCATTATTTATTGATTTGGCATTAACTTTGCGGAATGACATGATTATTTTATTAAAATTAAAACACTTGAAAATACCACTTTAATAATAATAAAACCCTTATCCGCACCCCAATGGTGCATAGGGCACTGCGTCATATAAACGCAGTGTTATCTTGATGGTTTACACATGAAGGATTGGTGATCAGCCCTCCGCTTCAGGTACCCAGTCCGAGGTAATATTGAATAAATATGACAGTGAAAAAATCACTTATATTTATTTTACCCCCCTTGGGAATCGAACCCAGGACCTCCAGAACGGTAGCTGAGCGTGCTGACCATTATACTACGGAGGCGGACCACTTTAATGAGTTTTATTTTATTTACGACTAGTTTCGAAAATGACAGATGTTTTCATCTTCTGGTACAAATTAAAACTAACGAACAATTTCCTCTCATTCTCTCCCCACATGATGGACCGATAGCTATGTGACCCTTTGTATTAAACACATTGACTCATTTTGCTAACCAAATTGATCCCTTTTGTGAGGCTCATTGACTCAAGCTTCTCGGCTTCCAGGGGAGCGAGGAAGCCCCGTCGCTGTACACCCGCCACCCGTACGACTTCTCCAGCCCCTATCCGTTCATCATCGTGAACATCGGCTCCGGAGTGTCCGTGCTGGCCGTGCGGGGGCCCAAGGACTATAGGCGCATCAGCGGTACAAGGTAAGGCCTCTGCCAATTCCCGGATCGGCGTCTTGTAGGGAAAAGATGCTTTTCTTGGGAATTATTCTATGTTCTTGCTATCTTTAAGTTTTTTTAGCTATATACATACATGTAATCTAATGTGCAAAGGCAAATAGCCGCAAGTTAAAAACAGTAGTTTTGAGATCAACGCGTTTATAGTTTTTTTTTTTTTTTTTATTCATTTAATATATTTACATTTTTATTTATAACATAATAACATTTGAATCATTTATACATATGTAGAACTTTTATATTTCGATTCGCTGTGCCCCTCCATAAAAGAGTCTGTGCTCTTGTGCTTAACTTCAAATGATGCTTTTTGCCAACACATGTATCAAATTAATACAATTTTGCGGCTATTTGGATAATGAATATCTCGGTAGAGGAAAAAGATGGAGCATCTCTGTGATTGTATATGATAGAGGCCGGGTATAAGAATGCTTTGGGCCGTGTTACGCCAAACAGTCGCAACTTGAGTTACGACTAGTTGCCTTTACACATTAGTACTGTATATATTCATTTAAAAAATTATAAACATAATTGACATATGTTTTTTTTTGCAGAGACCCACCAAGCCACCTTGTGTGTCTTGTCGGTGGAGTTCTTTTTACATAGGTTTTTTTGTTTTTATCTATTTGAATATACACACAAAAATAATAGTCTAATATACACACAAAAAAGAGTGATAAAAAACCATTTTACAATTTTCATAGAATTTACTCTTGATCGTTTACCCATTCCTGTATTTGCCGTTGTTCCATATTTCATTTTGACCTCTAACCTCCGTCGGCAACAAATTAAAAATGTTTGTAACGATATATTGCAGTGTTGGACTCCCATATTTACTGTTAATTCTTGGGACTATCAAACCTTCGTTGTGGGTAGATCGTGTATCATGGCTGTGTACTAGAAGATTTCTATATTTCTGTCTAGTAGATATAAAGGATATTATGAAACCTTGCCAAATATATACACCGTGTGGCGTTTGAGCTGCCGCTTACTCAGAAAACACACAGTTTAAATATTCAGGGATGTCTTGGGACTATCAAACCTTCGTTGTGTGTTAATGGTGTATCATGGTTGTGTACTAGAAGATTTTTTATATATTTGTCTAGTAGATATGAAGGATATTATGAAACCTTGCCAAATATATACACCGTGTGGCGTTTGAGCTGCCGCTTACTCAGAAAACACACAGTTTAAATATTCAAAGCTGTCTTGGGACTATCAAACCTTCGTTGTGGGTAAATCGTGTATCATGGCTGTGTACTAGAATAGTTGAATAGATGATTTTTCCTTTTTCAGTCTAGGCGGGGGCACCTTCCTAGGGCTCTGCTGCCTGCTGACGGGCTGCCGGACCTTCGAAGAGGCTACAGCGCTGGCGGCAGCGGGTGACAACACCCGCGTGGACAAACTCGTCCGTGACATATACGGCGGAGACTACGCGCGCTTCGGCCTGCCCGGGGACCTGGTGGCCAGCAGGTAACTTGTCATCACTCTTACACTTATTCTTCTACTAGCTCCATCCCAACTTATCGTCTTTGCAGACTGTCGGAGTCAGCTCTCCTCGTCCTCAGGCTGTAGGTCCTTCTGTCGTATACAACGTCACCTAGGCCATGCCTTGGGATCATGTTATCTCTCTGCAGCATCCATGAATTCTTTGGTCTTCCTCTAGATGCCTTTCTATGGCGATTGCCTGGTTCACAATATGATCAGGTTCTCTGCGCCCTATGTGCCCATACCACCTCCAATTGCCTTTCCCCTACCTTACTATTGATGCCTGTTACAGCCAGGCTTCAACGAATGCGTCAACTCTTTATCTGGTCTCCAAGGGACACTCCAGGTGACCACCTAAGCATTCAAATTTCAGCAGTTACTAGTTGCCTAGAGTTATGTCCGCCTCCGTAGTGTAATGGTCAGCACTCTCGGCTACCGTACTGGAGGTCCCGGGTTCATTTCCCAGGTGAGGGTCAAATAATTATAGGTGACTTTTTCACTCTAATATTTATTTAATATGACAGAACTTGCACCTGAAGCGGAAGGCTGCTCTATTTTTCTTTGTGTATTTAACGATGAAGATAACACTGCTTTTGTATGATGCAGTTCCCTATGCACCATCAGGTGCGGATAAGGGTTTGAAAAAGAGTTGAAGAAGAAAATTATGATGATTTTTTTTTCACGGAACGTGCTAAGCACATGTTCTCGTATCGTTACTGTCTATATCATGACGTGGAATTTCTCCTGATTTGGGTATTGTTGTTTCGTCGTAGCTTCGGGCAGATGAACTCCTCGGAGCGGCAGGCCTGCGTGTGCAAGGAGGATCTGGCCAGAGCCACCCTCGTCACCATCACCAACAACATCGGATCGATAGCGCGGCTGTGCGCGCTAAACGAGAGAATTGAAAGGGTAAACATATCTAAAATAAAGGGCTACCTTCAATCTATCAACATGTCGCTCACTCCTTTCAACAACGTCATATATCAATAAGCTTGATTTTTCAGGAGATCGTTTTTACAGTTTAAAATTATAATACAATGTATCGAAAATAAATATCAAGCCACTTATTGAACTTTTTACTGTGCAACAGATCTTTTTAGGTAAAACCTGAAGGTTTTTTTCTCCATTTGAAAAATATTTAGTATGTTTAAAAAAATAATTAAACAATACCTTTTCTTCGAAATGCAAAAACAACACTTTCTGCCCTGTAGCGGGTAAATATTGAGTTAAAAATATGCCGCTTTTTCTGGGATATAGTACATTTTCTAGGCATTCCGAAAACGTGCGAAAATTGACGATTTTTTATATTTATTTATTTAACGGCTAAAGCCTTTAACATCATACACATATACAGTATCTAATATAAAAATACACTAATGAATACACTAATAGAGAAACAAAAAGTCTTAAACATAAAATAATAATAAAATAACAAATAGTAAGCCCTGGTCACTACACGTCTCCTTCACACACTATCAGCGAGCAGCGAGAGAGAGTGAAACACAACGTTTACATTTATCCATTATAACATGGAGAAGAAATGCTGAGAGAGTACACACTTCAAGGTGGATAACAATATATTAAATAAATCTATACTATCAAAAGCATATATGACGTTCTTGAAAGGAGTGAGCGATGTATGGTTAGTCAGAGGGCTACCTTCAATCTGTATTGCCATGTTAATTTGAATTAAATTGGACTTTTTATTTCACCAGGTCGTGTTTTGCGGGAATTTCTTGCGAGTGAACCCTATAGCCATGCAACTGCTCGCCTACGCCATGGACTACTGGTCCAAGGGCACTCTGAAGGCGCTGTTCCTGGAGCACGAAGGGTCAGTAGCTCTTCGCCACTCGCGGGCCACGCGCACTCCTAACCCTTTCCACTCTGATCATTTTTTCTCATAACTGATGACACTACTTGATGTTTGATAATGTCCTGAGAAGACGAAACGCGTCACGTATTAACATATACATGAATAAGTGTAGAATTCAACCAAATAAACTTTGTTTAATTCTGGATATATTACCCAACAATTCAATGTGGAATTCTACAAACTGTCTGCAGTTACAATAAATAATTTATTATTAATGTTTCGCAGGTATTTTGGTGCCGTAGGCTGCCTGCTGAAGTTTGACGACCCGGAGCTGTGTGACGACGGAAGGGAGCCGCCCGAGGATGGTGCCGGCACCTCCGGGAGCGCCGCCCGGCAGCCCGACGGCGAGCGCATCAGCTGATGCAGCTAGCCCTACCTCCGCGCGCACCGCGTCACTGCATTGCCAGCGATCACCGCTGTCTTGTGTTGCCAGGAACTATAATCAGTGCCTTGTACGGTCAAAATTACAAGCATATTATATCAGCAGTCATACCAAGTGTCCTATATTGCTAATGTGGCTTGTGTTGTCAGCGACCACAACTGTCTTGCATTGCCAGCAGCTATAAACATTGCCCGGCATGGTCAAAATTACAAGCATATTATATCAGCAGTCATACCAAGTGTCCTATATTGCTAATGTGGCTTGTGTTGTCAGCGATCACCACTGTCTTGTATCGCCAGCAGCTATAATTAGTGCCCTCCATAAAACAACAAGCATAACATATCGCCAGCAATAACAAGTGACCTGGATTGCCAACGACAGCAAGTGTCTTGAATTTCTAGCAATAACAAGTGTCCCGTCTTGAATTTCCAGTGATAACAAGTGTCTTGTATTGCATCTCTGTTGCCAGCAAGTGCAATGAGATATCTCATATTGTCAGCGATAACAAATGTTCTAGATTGCAAATAACAGCGAGTGTCTTGAATTTGCAGCGATAACAAGTGTCCTGTATTGCCATACGCTTACTGCCAGCAACGAGAGTGTCTTGTATTGTCAGCAATAACAAGTGTCCTTTATCATCGGCGATAACAAGTGCCGCAAATCGACGGAAATAACAAATTATTTTGCTCCAACATCGAGTGACTGTTCGCGCCAGTGATATTGAAAGTTGTGAAAACAAACTTGATTTATGCTATGGCCAGTAAAAACAAACTATTACCTTTATATCCGCCGTAATATGGCCAGTGATATTGAAGAAAAGTACGCTGAGTTATTAGAAATAACATTTATGTACTGTTGTTAAAACAATATGTTGCTGTTTTGCCAGCAATAACACAAGTGTCCCGCATTGCTGGCGATAACAAGTGTCCTTTGTTGCCAGCAATAACACAAGTGTCCTGCATTGCTGGCGATAACAAGTGTCCTTTGTTGCCAGCAATAACACAAGTGTGCCGCATTCCAAACGACAACAAGTGTCCTTTATTGCCAGGAATAACACAGGTGCCGCAATGCTAGCTATAGCAGCTGTCCTTTATTGCCAGGAATAACACACGTGCCGCATTGCTAGCAATAACAAGTGTCCTTTATTGCCAGCAATAACATATTTGCCACACTGCTAGCGTTAACAAGTGTCCTTTATTGCCAGCAATAACATATTTGCCACACTGCTAGCGTTAACAAGTGTCCTTTATTGCCAGCAATAACATATTTGCCACATTGCTAGCAATAACAAGTGTCCTTTATTGCCAGCAATAACATATTTGCCACATTGCTAGCAATAACAAGTGTCCTTTATTGCCAGCAATAACATATTTGCCACATTGCTAGCAATAACAAGTGTCCTTTATTGCTAGCAATAACATATTTGTCACATTGCTAGCAATAACAAGTGTCCTTTATTGCCAGCAATAACATATTTGTCACATTGCTAGTAATAACAAGTGTCCTTTGTTGCCAGCAATAACACAAGCGTCCAGATTGCCAGCAATAACAGTGATAACAATAAACGTACTATATTGACAGCGATAACAATGTTATATCTGTCGGAAAGACGTACAACTACGTAATTTTCGCATTCATATATAGAAATTTAATTTCTTTCTTTTATTCTTTAATTTAGTATGCCATCTTTGTTATAGAGCATTCAAAATGCAAAGTTTTTTTTTGGGGAATTTTTACACCGTTTGACGCCTATTGAAGAAAGTCGCCGCGTTATAACACGAAGCAAATAACTAAAAGCACAACTGTCCTGATTTTTTTATAGACATCTCAACATAGACGAAGAAGAATATGGAATTCTGGGCGTTTACAGGGCTGTTATAGGCTGTCATAGACTTGTCACAGGCTGGTTAAGTGATCGCTTTACACGCGTGCAACATTCACCGTTCTGATGATCCCACAAGCCGTTGATCACTTAACACCAGCTATTGATGGGTCGTAAGCCCTGTCAATACCCTCCTTCTTCAAACCCTTACCCATACCCGATGGTGCATAGGGCACTGCGTCATATAAACGCAGTGTTATCTTGATCGTCAACACATAAAGGAAAGGTGATCAGCCCTCCGCTTCAGGTACCAGGTCCAGGGTGATATTGAATAAATATTAGAGTGAAAAATCACATTTATTTTTTTGACCCTCCTTCTCTGGGAATCGAACCCGGGACCTTCAGCACGGTAGGTAAACACGCTAACTATTACACCACGGAGGCGAACAAATAGTGAATGTCACACGCGTACAAAGTGATCACTTAAAACTAGCCTGCGACGGGTCGTAAGACTAAATCAATACCCAGACTTCCGTATTCTCCCTCATCTATTTGCAACATTTTGAATGTGTCCAAATACTTGTTCACAAATTAATTATCTCCGATTATAGGAGTTATTTTTTATTTTATTTTTTGACATCTCAACAAAGATGAAGAAGAATATGGAAGTCTGGGCATTTACGGGGCTGACAACCATCATAGGCTGGTTTAAGTGATCACTTTACACACGTTTAACATTCACCAATTCTACGCATTATTGACAACCACACTACTCAAATTCTTGGACGTTCTATATATATATATATGTACCAATTTTGAAACATTATTCTTGAATCACTAGAACTTCACTAGAGACATCTATTGGTGAGGTGAAAATATTATTCTTCATCTTCATCTTTGATGAGATGTCAAAAAATAATATGAAAAATAACTCCTATAATTGGAGATAATCCAGATTTGCGAACTAGTATTTGGACACACTCAAAATGTTGTATTAGATTAGTTTATGTTAGTTATATATAGAACTTCCAAGAATTTGAGTAGTGTGGTTGTCAATAATGGGTAGAATTGGTGAATGTTACACATGTGTAAAGTGATCACTCAAACTACCCTATGATGGTCGTAAGCCCTCTAAATGCCCAGACTTCCGTATTCCGTATGTTGACATGTCAGATATTTGATATTTGCGGTCAAAATGGCCGCTCGTCAGTTGACTTTTGACGTATCTTGAAGGTTCTAGCCTTCCGGGACCAGAGAATTAAACTTACTTCCTTATTTACAACTGGTAATTATCTTTAATTTATTTATTTGTATTTTTAAAAGGTCACAATTTTTTCAATTTAGTTTTTATTTATATTTAAAGGTATGATGTGAGATGTTTGTTCCTTCTCCCGCAGTCAGACACTGAGATGTAATTCATATATCGCTCACTCCTTTCAAGAACGTCATAAATCAAAAATCGTCAATTTTCAGTTGTGCATGTTTTCGGAATGCCCAGAAAATGTACTATATCCCAGCAAAAAAGGCATATTTTTAACTTAATATTTACCCGCTACAGGGCAGAAAGTGTTGTTTTTGCATTTTGAAGAAAAGATATTGTTTAATTATTTTTTTAAATATACTAAATATTTTTCAAATGGAGAAAAAACCTTTAGGTTTAACCTAAAAAGATCTGTTGCACAGTAAAAAGATCGATAAGTGGCTTGATATTTATTTTCAATACATTGTATTATATTTTAAACTTTAAAAATGTTCTCCTGAAAAATCAAGTATTTTGATTTATGACGTTCTTGAAAGGAGTGAGCGATATGTATACAATTGTCGGGTTGTGGTCCCCTGGTTAGTGTCGCTGACTCTTGAGTCAGAGTTTCTCGGTTCGAGCCCACTCTACCACAATTTGATACCTATTTCTTATAATGAGCCGCTTAGGCTCACAGACATAGTATGGAATTCAAGTATTTTTGTAAATAATAAAAACACTAATATATCTCTTCCCTTTTAAAAAATAATGGAATCCTTGAAATCCGAAAGTCCGGCAAAACTGGACCAGATTTTGAAGAAAAACGTTTGTAGGAAAACATTTAAAAAACACGCAAAGACTGAAGAACACATTTATTGTACATAATTAAAATGTAACTTTGTTTTATAACCGTATGTGTTTTCACAAAACATGCCCCATACGCGGCTGACATAAGCGTATGTGTCTTTACATTGCTCCAAGTTTCCAACCTCAGTTCAACTTGGAGGGATTTTTTCATGGTGTGGAACTTTGGATAAAATAATACGTCAATCCTTGGCCTTATGACATCTGTTGAAATATCTGACTAATAATTTGTAACATCACAAGGATAAATAAAAGAACAGATCCCTGATTTTTCTCGCGGTCTGTAATTAGTCTGCGCCAAAATCATGCCCTATATCTGTCTCACTCTCGACGCTACGCATCGCCAGTGGGTAAGAGTGACACACGATGCGTGCTTTGATTTATTTATGTTACGATCTTATTTGTTTATACTACGATATATTTCAAGAATAATGTGACACACGTGTATTATAGAGTACCGAAAAGGCACAATGAATCCCATTGAACGTTTTTGTTTAGGAAAATAAATCGTTTCTTAACTAAATACATGATAAAAGTAATCATTTAAAAAACGGCAAAATACCGCCGCGCACGGGCGTATCTCAGGAACAAAGTTAACGCGGTTATAAGTTATTAAGTTGTAATAAAATATTTATAGTGATTTTAAAACAAAGTTACATTTTAATTATAATTATGGAAAATCACAAAGTTAGTGCTTCAAATATAAATTAAAACATATTTATTATTACAAAAAATTATGGTATAAAGAGTGGCACAAAATAAATGACTAATTTTTGCGAACGGTGTCGTACGTCAATCATATTTAAAATTTGTAAACTACAGCCGCAGTATACAAACAGGTTGATAAAACGGGCACAAATGTGTGTCAACGCCAGCGGCAGCCACTTGACGGATATCATGTTTTCCAGAAAAAATTGTATAGGTCCAAATGAAGAGTTCCATCACTCAAAAACATTTGTTTTTTTGTATTTAGTAAAAAATTGATTCAAAAAACAAATTGTATGAATAATTTTGCCCCACGCTAAATCTACTTGCTACTGGCAAGTGAACAAAGCTGCAGCCATCTCAGGATGCCTGAAAAATGCTATATGGAAAAACCCTGAGATGAAGATCGGCAGCAGAATCAAGATATGCATAACTTGTGTCCGACCCATCATGACGTATGGAATCCAAAGTAGAGTGGACACCGCTGCCACAAAAAACGCGCTTAGAGTGTCAGAAATGAAGACTCTGAGAAGCATAACAGGCAAGAGTCTTCGAGATAGAATCAGAAATGGCAGGATCAGGGAAGTATGCGAGATCGAAGATGTCGTTAGGCGGGGAAGGCAACGAAGAAGACAATTGTATGCGCGTGTGAGGAGAATGGAACCATCCAGACTCCCAGACATCGCACTGTACGGCCAACCCCAGGCAGACCACCAAAGAGATGGGCCGATAGCTGGGAATCGACGTCGCAGGAGGCTAATCCCTCTTAAAAACAGGCCGCAAGGCCTATAATAAGAAGAAGAAGAAGAGAAGAAGCTAAATCTGTTTGTATACTGCAGCTGTCGAGTTCGCGAACGTCGAACGTGATTGACGTGCGACGCCGTTTGCAAAAATTATAGCATCTTCATAAATTTTGGGCAACCCTGTATAAAAGAATATGGAAGTCTACGTGGGTGTTGTATGATGTACGGATTATTGTACTTTACACAAGTGTATAATGTGATCACTTAAGACAGCCAGATGCCAGGTCGTAAGCCCCGGACGCTCAGACTTCCGTCGACTTTCATATAAAGAGGAATGATAAATCTTTCATATCAAGTTGATATGAAACACCTATAATGTCGATATGCGATCTCTCAGAAGAATGCGCGGCAAAACGATGTGTGATGGATGTTCGAATGGCGAAATAATGAAGGAATGCAAGGCTGGGATGAGCATTATCGATAAAATTAAGAAAGGCGTGTTGGGACGGTTTGGGCGTGTGGAACGAATGAATGAAGAGAGAACGGTGAAACAGATTTTTGAGGCGAATGTTGTTGGAAAAATGAGCAGAGGAAGACCGAGAAAAACTTGGCACGATCGGGTGTGCCAAATACTCGAAAGCGGTCAGGTTAGGAGTCGAAATAATCGGCGGGCATATATGAGGAGATGCACAAACGTGGAACATTGGTATTTACCTACTAAAACTTTATTTTTTTTTTTGTTTTTTTTTTTTTTTATTAATATAAAGTCTATGTTATATCTCCCTGAGTAAGAATGTAAATAATTTCAATTATTTATTATGACGTTATATTATTTAATTTATATTTTTTTAAGGTGATTAGTTTACTGTGAATAAAGCACTGTTAATTTTTTACATGTCTTGTTTTATTTTTTAAATGATATTTCTACTTTTGACCCCTTTCCTTACCTCATGGTGCACTGGGCACCGCTTTATATGAACCCGTTTTAGCTAGATTGTTAATTTTTCTATAAACGTATGGTGGTCAGTCTACGCTGTTTCTTGATTACAGAAAGCCTATGTGACAAAAATTGGGAAATTTTTAATCCCTTGGATCTTCTTCAAACCCTTATCCGCACCCTGAAGGTGCATAGGGCACTACGTCATATAAATGCAGTGGTATCTTGATCGTGCGCATGAAGGAAAGGTGATCAGCCCTCTGCTTCAGGTACCAGTCCAGGGTAATATTGAATAAATATTACAGTGAAAAAATAAATGATATTATTATAACCACCCTCTAGTAATCGAACTCTGACCTCCAGAACGGTATCTGAGCGAGTTGACCATTACACTATGGGGCTTTCGATACCCTATAAGGGTCCCCCCTTCAATAAATCGCTCAGATAGGAGCTATAAACCTTCGATTGAGAAGCTTTCTATAGCTCTTATAAGGGTCCCCCTTCAATAAATCCCTCAGAAAGAGCTATAAACCTTCGATTGAGAAGCTTTCTATAGCTCCTATAAGGGTCCCCCCTTCAATAAATCCCTCAGAAAGAGCTATAAACCTTCGATTGAGAAGCTTTCTATAGCTCCTATAGGGGTCCCCCCTTCAAAAAATCCCTCAGATAGGAGCTATAAACCTTCGATTGAGAAGCTTTCTATAGCTCCTATAAGGGTCCCCCCTTTAATAAATCGCTCAGATGGGAGCTATAAACCTTTTCTTGAGAAGCTTTCGACACTCTATAAGGGTCCCCTCTTCAATAAATCACTGAGATACGAGCTATAAATAAACCTTTGATTGAAAAGCTAAAGCTAAAAATAAACCTTTCGATACCTTCTATAAGGGTCCACCTTTAACATATCCCTCAGAAACGACCTGTAAACCTTCGATTGAGAAGTTTTCGATATCCTATAAGGGTCCCCCCTTCAATTCTTCCTGAGATATGACCTTTAAGCCTTCCAGGTAAAAGCTTTTTCGATATCTCTTATAAGGGGTCCCCCTTTCATATGAAAATGTGGGACGATATCAAAGGAAAAAAATGCATTTGTTTTGCAAATTAATTTTCATACAAATTAATTCTTAAAGCGTTTTATAAATTATTTGATTTTATACTACTACTATCGTCACGCCGTTTCCCCGCAGGGGTAGGCAGACAGGATGGAACGCCACACTCTTCTGTCCTGACATACACTCCTCGCCTCCTTCACATCCATACATATAGTCATACATGCCCTCCGATTACGCAGACTTTTGATACCGCCTGATTTTAGGTTTATAAATTTACGGCACTATAATTATTTTCAGTGATCATTTTTGAAAAATTTGTGATTTTTCTGCATCATTTCATTTTAATAATGTCGACCCACTAAAAATGATATTCAATAATGGATCTTAACGTATCTATTGTAAAGAATATTTTGCGTCCAAACATTAGAACTGCAATAAAATAATTCGTAATTGCTAATATTTGAAAATAAACCGTATTGCAATGACATTAAAGATTATTTTTGTATACAGTTGATATTTAAAAGAATCAAAAATAGTATAAAATATCTTCTTTCACTGAAACTTTTTTGCAGTCAGTAGTGCTAAAGGCACTGCATGAAATCGATTTTATTTTGATTTCATCGATAATAACATGAAAACTGAAAAAAAACTTACTTCCTCATATTTTTTCCGAAAAACTTGGTGACATTTTATCTGCCGCCATTTTGTTTTCAGTTTTCTCAGGTTGGTCACGACGATCGCGAATTTAGTAACAAATTAAGCCATCTTGGTCGTGTTCTGTCTCGCGTGTTGTTTTTTTACGTTTGCTAATTATTTCTGCGTCGGTTTTAACTTTAAGTAGTTAAAAATGTCAAAACGAAGGATAGAAGTCATGGACCCTTTCATTAAAAAAAGAAGGTTCGTAGCGAAAACGTTCAATTTTGATTCCCGACCCGTTCTGACGTTTCGGAAACGTTTTGTTTTTGGTGACAGCGTGTTTTTTTTACACAAATTTGAAATGTAAACTGATAATATTTGGGGTTTAAACAGTTAAAAACCCAAAGTTATAATTTCTTTTATGTTTCGTTTATTTCAAAGGTTTTTTTGGTATCGATGTGGCAAAGCTATTGGGCTTTTAATAATTGACAAGCTAGAATTCTTTATTATTTTTAAGATATCCGCTTTAAGTTTAGGTAATTCGATGGTATTTTGTTATTTTCCGTAGTGCAGTGGTTAGCAAGTATGACTACTGTTGTTTTTGTTTACAACATTTTGAGTGTGTCCAAATACTTGTCCACAAATCTGGATTATCTCCAACTATAGGAGTCATTCTTTATATTATTTTGTTGACATCTCAACACAGATGAAGAAGAATGTGGAAGTATGGGCATTTACGGGGCTTACGACCGTCATAGGCTTTCATCTCACCATAGATGTGTCTAGTGAAATTCTAGTGATTCAAGCACTATGTTTCGAATTTGAACAATATATATAGAAGTTCCAAGAATTTGAGTAGTGTGGTTGTCAATCATGGGTAGAATTGGTGAATTTTACACGTGTGTAAAGTAATCATTTGAACCAGCCTATGACGGTCGTAAGCCCTGTAAATGCCCAGGCTACCAATTCTTCATCAATGTAGTAAATGTCAAAAAAGAGGCATAGGATGATTATCGACACTAAAGGTGTCTCAACTTGATATGAAACATCTATCGTTATACAGTCAAACTCGGTTATTTACGACTACGGTTACTTACTGTTATGGTGACTTACGGTCATTTATAAATACAACTATTTGATATCATACTAGCTTAATATTGCCCTGAAAAACATCCCAAAGGATTTTAAACTTGGAAGTATAATATATATAGTATGAAAGTATACTTGGAAGTATAGTATGTTATTGGGAAAAGAAGCAGAGGAAGACCGAGAAAAACATGGCACGATCAGGTATGCCAAATACTTGAAAGTGGTCAGGTTAGGAGTCGTAACAATCGGCGGGTATGTATGAGGAGATGCATGAACGTGGAAAAGGCGGAGAATGTTTGCAAGGACAGAGTGGTGTGGCGCTCTATTCTCTCTGCCTACCCCTGCGGGGAAGCGGCGTGGTGGTTAGTTAGTATAATATATTGACTTATGATTGACTTAAGACGGTTTCTAAATGAAGCGATTCATCCGTCTAAGAATTGCGACTGACTTTTGTCACGGAAAAATGTACCGATACGTATGTCCCTGGCAAACCAGCCACATTCTCAAACCCTATCATCGTAATACCGTAGTCACACGGGAGAAAGTGACCAAGTGCATTTATTTACAGAAACGTAATCATTGACTATTTGATATCTACTAGCTTAATATTGCCCTGAAAAACATCCCAAAGGATTTTAAACTTGGAAGTATAATATATTGACTTGGTAAAAATGACTAACTGCATTGATGTTTATTTTGTTGCCAAGCAAAAGTGACTTAAATGGCCCTCCTGAACATTTTACCTTTTGTTAGTTGGTCACTTTCTCCTGTACGACTATAATGTGTGTGTGTATTTTTTATGTTTTAGAGAGGAGAAGGGCATGCTGACGGTAGCCCAGTCTAGCGGTACCGCGCACGCGAGCACCACACCCGCTACTGGGCTCAATCCGTTCACCGGCCTGCCATTCACGGGCAGATATCACGAACTCTACAGAAAAAGAATCGGTAATTCGACACACGATACCTCATAAACATGCATATCTTCTTCATGAGCCCTCTGTCCTCCACTGCCGTATATCAGCCTCTTCCCCTTTCCATTTCCTCCGGTCGGTTGGTGCTTGCAGCCAGTTTCTACCCCCCACAGCGTCTTTGCCGTCGGACCATCTCTTTTGGGGTCTTCCGACGCCTCTTTTGTTCTCCCAAGGTCTCCATCCTAGAATTCTTGGTGTCCATCTTGTGAAGTCCTGTCTCACTATATGCCCTGCCCACTGCCATTTGAGTTTTGCCACGCGATCCATGATATCCTCTACTCTGACTCTTTTCGTGGTATCTTCATTTTTTATTCTATCCCTCGGGCTAAAACCAAGCATGGATCTTTCCATGAATCGCTGTGTGCACTTGATATATCGCCCACTTTCAAGAACGTCATAATTCAAAAATCGACAATTTTCAGTTGTGCATGTTTTCGGAATGCCCAGAAAATGTACTATATCCCAGCAAAAGCTGCATATTTTTAACTTAATATTTACCCGCTACAGGGCAGAAAATGTTGTTTTTGCATTTTGAAGAAAAGGTATTGTTTACTTATTTTTTTAATAATAATAATAAAACCCTTATCCGCAACCCAATGGTGCATAGGGCACTGTGTCTTATAAACGCAGTGTTATCATGATCGTTTTACTTATGAAGGAAAGGTGATCAGCCCTCCGCTTCAGGTACCAGTCCATGGTAATATTGAATAAATATTACAGTGAAAAAATCACTTACATTTATTTTTACTCCCCTTGGGAATCGAACCCGGGACCTCCAGAACGGTAGCCGAGCGTGCTGACCATTACACTACGGAGGCGGACATTTTTTTTTTTTAATATACTAAATATTTTTTAAATGGAGAAAAAACCTTCAGGTTTTACCTAAAAAGATCTGTTTCACAGTAAAAAGTTCAATAAGTGGCTTGATATTTATTTTTAATACATTTTATTATATTTTTAAACTTTAAAAACGATCTCCTGAAAAATCTAGTTTTTTGATTTATGACGTTCTTGAAAGGAGTGAGCGATATAACTAACATGCATATTTAACCAACATACTAACTAACCGTCGCTTCACCGCAGAGGTAGGCAGAGAGAATAGAATGCCACACCAATCTGTCTTTGTAAACAATCTTTGCTTCTTCCACGTTCATACATCTTATTATCTCATGTGTATTTGATGAGGCCTTTTCATCGATTGTTGCGCGGTATGATGGATAATCCTGAAACTATCCGGAGCATCGGTCTGTATGTTCCCGATAGTTAGCTTAGGACAGCGTGGGCATAGATAGTTTCCCATTCCTATATACAGGAGCAACCTGCCGATGGTTATGCCTGTAGGAAGAGCTACCAGTTCCTCCAGGGTATGCTCGGCTACAGCAGTCTAGAGACTAGAAGGAATGTGTATTTGATGAGGCATTTCTATCCATTGCTGCGCGGTATGATACATAATCCTGAAACTAACCGGAGCATCGGTCTGTATGTTCCCGATAGTTAGCTAAGGACAGCGTCGGCATAGATTATCACTCGCTATCTCTCTCCCCTCATGAAGTGGCCAAAGTTCTCTTCTCAACCCTGTTCTGTTTGTGTTCCAGCCCTTCCGGTGTTTGAGTACCGGGCGGAGTTCATGAAGAAGCTGGCCGAGAACCAGGTCATCGTGTTGGTCGGTGAAACTGGCTCTGGTAAAACAACTCAAATTCCACAATGGTAAGTATTCTTATTTACAACATGTTACTAATTTATTTTTTCTTAATTTTAAATTTCTTTGCATTTCACAATAAAATATAAATCTTCTTCTTCGAACCCTCATTCTCGACCCAATGGTGCATAGGGCACTGCATCATGTAAACACAGTGTTATCTTGATGGTTACCACATAAAGGAAAGGTGATCAGCCCTCCGCTTCAGGTAGGCTCTCCTCGTCCTCAGGCTGTAGGTCCTTCTGTCATATACAACGTCACCTAGGCCATGCCTTGGGATCATGTAATCTCTCTGCAGCATCCGTGAATTCTTTGGTCTTCCTCTAGATGCCTTTCTATGGCGATTGCCTGGTTAACAGTATGATCAGGGTCTCTGCGCCCTATGTGCCCATACCACCTCCAATTGCCTTTCCCCTACCTTACTATTAATGCCTGTTACAGCCAGGCTCCCACGAATGCGTCAAATCTTTATCTTGTCTCTAAGGGACACTCCAGCTGAGCACCTGAGCATTCGCATGTCAGCAGTTTCCAGTTGCCTAGAGTAGGTGTTGTACATCGTCCGGCATTCGGAGCCATAGAGGAGTGCGGGTCTGACAATTGTTTGGTAGGCTGATTGCTATTGATGTCTGTTATTATTGATGATTTTTTCATGCAGGTGCGTGGAGTACTCTCGCTCGAGCGGCAAGAAAGGCGTGGCTTGCACGCAACCGCGGCGCGTGGCGGCCATGTCCGTGGCGCAGCGTGTCTCGGAGGAGATGGATGTGCCGCTCGGCCAGGAAGTCGGGTACAGCATCCGATTCGAGGACTGCTCCGGGCCCAAGACGCTGCTCAAGTAAGTGCCGTGAGCTGGTCATCGGGCGTATAGTTTGCTTCTGAATTTCCACATTTTTAATAAATTTCACAGCTAAGTTATAAAAAATAATTGCTGTGCAAGAGGTCTGTCAGGAAGCCTAGATGCTTCTGTATCAGGTCTGGGAATGCGGTGGGACAGCTCTCAATGTACCTCGCTTATTATTATAGAGAAGGTCTGTCAGGAAGCCTAGATGCTTCTGTATCAGGTCTGGGAATGCGGTGGGACAGCTCTCAATGTACCTCGCTTATTATTATAGAGAAGGTCTGTCAGGAAGCCTAGATGCTTCTGTATCAGGTCTGGGAATGCGGTGGGACAGCTCTCAATGTACCTCGCTTATTATTATAGAGAAGGTCTGTCAGGAAGCCTAGATGCTTCTGTATCAGGTCTGGGAATGCGGTGGGACAGCTCTCAATGTACCTCGCTTATTATTATAGAGAAGGTCTGTCAGGAAGCCTAGATGCTTCTGTATCAGGTCTGGGAATGCGGTGGGACAGCTCTCAATGTACCTCGCTTATTATTATAGAGAAGGTCTGTCAGGAAGCCTAGATGCTTCTGTATCAGGTCTGGGAATGCGGTGGGAAATCTGGGAAATCTCGTACACACAAAGTCAGGTGGAGAAATGAGCGAGGAGTCTGATTCCAGGTACATGACGGACGGCATGCTGCTGCGCGAGGGCATGTCGGACCCGATCCTGGAGCAGTACCAGGTGGTGTTGCTGGACGAGGCGCACGAGCGCACGCTCGCCACTGACATCCTCATGGGCGTCCTCAAGGAGGTGGTCCGGCAGCGGCGCGACCTCAAGCTGGTCATCATGTCGGCCACGCTGGACGCGGGCAAGTTCCAGCACTACTTCGACAACGCACCGCTCATGAACGTCCCCGGTGAGTGCGATAGTTCGCGATATTTCAAGTGCGCCCAAATCTTTGGTCGCGATATTTCAAGTGCGCCCAAATCATTGGTCGCAATATTTTAACTGCGCCCAAATCTTTGGTCGCGATATTTTGAGTGTGCCTTTTTTAATAATAAAATAATAAACCCTTATCCGCACCTCAAAGGTGCATAGGGCACTGCGTCATAAGCGTGCCCTATGCACCATCAAACCTTATTTTATCTTTTTTTCCAAATCTTTAGTCGCAATATTTCGAGCGCGCCCAATTTTTTAACAATATTAGGAGATATTTAGATTGCGCCCAAATATTTTTTCACAATATTTCGAGTGCGCTGAAATCTTTGGTCACAATATTTTATTTGTGCCCAAATTTTTATTCACGTTTTTTTTCTGTGCCCAAATCTTTGTTCTAAGTGTGTCCAAATATTTTTCACAATCTTTTGCTCTATATTTTGAGAGTTCCCACATCTTTCTTCATAATATTTAAACGTGCCCAAATCGTTGTTCACTATATTTTTTAATATGCCCAAATATTTGTTCTTGTCCGCCTCCGTAGTGTAATGGTCAGCACGCTCGGCTACCGTTCTGGAGGTCCCGGGTTCGATTCCCAGGGGGGGGTCAAATAAATATAAGTGATTTTTTTCACTGTAATATTTATTTAATATTACACTGGACTGGTACCTGAAGCGGAGGGCTGATCACCTTTCCTTCATGAATGATCAAGATAGTACTGCGTTTATATGATGCAGTGCCCTATGCACCATCGGGGTGCGGATAAGGGTTTGAATGAATTCAATGAAATATATATTAAGTTGTTGGGTAATATATCCAAAATTAAACAAGGTTTATTGAATTCAATTCTACATTATTTATGTATATGTTAATACGTGACGCGTTTCCTCTTCTTAGGACATTATCAAACACTCCTCCATGTACAACATTTTGAGTGTGTCCAAATACTTGTTCACAAAATCTGGATTATCTCCAATTACAGGAGTTATTTTCATATTATTTTTTGACATCTCATCAAAGGTGAAGAAGAATATGGAAGTCTGGGCATTTACGGGGCTGACGACCGTCATAGGCTGGTTAAAGTGATCACTTTACACACGTGTAACATTCACCAATTCTACCCATTATTGTTAAATGTGATTATAATCCAGGATTCGGACCTCACATACTAATATAAAAGTTTCTGCTTAATAAAAAGCTTCTTTACATCTCACCAATAGATGTCTCTAGTGAAGTTCTAGTGATTCAAGAACAAGGTTTCTAAATTGGTTCATATATTATACAGAACTTCCAAGAATTTGAGTAGTGTGGTTGTCAATAATGGGTAGAATTGGTGAATGTTACACGTGTGTAAAGTGATCACTTAAACCAGCCTATGACGGTCGTCAGCCCCGTAAATGCCCAGACTTCCATATTCTTCTTCATCTTTGATGAGATGTCAAAAAATAGTATGAAAAAAACTCCTGTAATTGGAGATAATCCAGATTTTGTGAACAAGTATTTGGACACACTCAAAATGTTGTATGTAACTAACTAACTAACTAACTAACCATCACGCTGCTTCCCCGCAGGGGTAGGCAGAGAGAATCGAACGCCACACCACTCTGTCTTTGCAAACATTCTTTGCCTCTTCTACATTCATGCATCTCCTCATACATACCCGACGATTATTACGACTCCTGACCCGGCCGCTTTCAAGTATTTGACATACCTGATTGTGCCAAGTTATGTTGTATGTATTACCCTACAATTCAATATGGAATTCTACCAACTGTCTGCAGTTACAATCAATAAATATAAATCAGTTTGAAAATAAAATAAATAATTTCAGTCTGCCCAGATCATTTTTTCATAATATTTCAAGTGTGCCCAAATATTTTTTTCTCTTTATTTTGTGTTATACGTGACGTTGAGAGTGTGTTGTGTGTCTTTGCAGGGCGCACGCACACGGTGGAAATCTTCTACACCCCGGAGCCGGAGAGAGACTACCTGGACGCGGCCATCAAGACCGTCATACAGATCCACATGTGCGAGGAGGTGCAGGGCGACATACTGCTCTTCCTGACGGGTGAGTCCGTCCTCCCTTACGGGATGCTGATATCGCTCACTCCTTTCAAGAACGTCATAAATTAAAAAATAGTCAATTTTCAGTTGTGCATATTTTCGGAATGCCCAGAAAATGTACTATATCCCAGCAAAAGCTGCATTTGTTTAACTTAGTATTTACCAGCTACAGGGCAGAAGGTGTTGTTTTTGCATTTTGAAAAAAATGTATTGTTTAATAATTTTTTTAATACACTTAATACTGTCGGCCTCCGTAGTGTAATGGTCAGCACGCTCGGCTACCGTTATGGAGGTCCCGGGTTCAATTCCCAAAGGGGGTAAAATAAATATAAGTGATTTTTTCACTGTAATATTTATTCAATATTACCATGGACTGGTACCTGAAGCGGAGGGCTGATCACCCTTCCTTCATGTGTAAACGATCAAGATAACACTGCGTTTATATGACACAGTGCCCTATGCACCATTGGGGTGCGGATAAGGGTTTTATTTTTTATTACTATATATTTTTCAAATGGAGAAATAACCTTAAGGTTTTACCTAAAAAGATCTGTTGCACAGTAAAAAGTTCAATAAGTGGCTTGATATTTATTTTAAATACATTGTATTATATTTTTAA
Source organism: Brachycentrus maculatus (assembly GCF_059751285.1). NCBI lineage: Eukaryota > Metazoa > Arthropoda > Insecta > Trichoptera > Brachycentridae > Brachycentrus > Brachycentrus maculatus. The sequence goes on from NW_028281091.1 coordinate 327,448, forward strand.
ACTTTAGTAACGTTCTCCTGAAAAATCAGTTTTTTTTATTTATGACGTTCTTGAAAGGAGTTAACGATGTGGCTAGTCTGAGATCAGAGTATTATCAGACGGGAGGAATATCTAATTTAACACACTCAACCTATAAAGGATTGTATTAGACTCGTCAAGTGTTTATAACAGCTGACGTAATCAATATTTTCATTCGTCATTTTCTTTTGCGAAATTCGGCTTCATAAAAACGTTGTTTTTGTAAGTTGGTAACGAATGACGTCGCAGAAACGAATCTACACTGCTACTATTACAGCTCTATAAAGCGGATACATAAAGGGATACGCCCCATAACACACCCGATGACTCTTGGGAACTACTTTTAGTAGCTGCATTTTACATGTTGACATATCGCTCACTCCTTTCAGCAACATCAATATAAAAAAACTTGATTTTCCAGGAGAGTTTCAAAATATATTAAAATGTATTAAGAATAAATATCAAGCCACTTGTTGAACTTTTTACTGTGCAACAGATCTTTTCAGGTAAAACCTGAAGGTTTTTTCTCCATTTGAAAATTATTTAGTATATTTAAAAAAATAATTAAAACAATACTACTTCTTCAAAATGCAAAAACAACACTTTCTGCCCTGTAGCGGGTAAATATTAAGTTAAAAATATGCCGCTTTTGCTGGGATATAGTACATTTTCTGGGCATTCCGAAAATATGCACAGCTAAAAATTGACGATTTTTTATATATGAAAGGAGTGAGCTAGTGTCTAGTCTGAGATCAGCATGGTCCAATTAGGTCGTGCAACTGTAGGAAAGGATACTTTTCTCCAAAGGCGTGGACAGTATGGAGAATGAGCCAATAATTGTGCGTAAAGCGCCCGCCCGGCACTATGCTAACGTGCAAAGGCAAATAGCCGCAAGTTAAATACAGTTGTTTCGAGATAAAAGAGTTTAAAGTTAACTTAAAACGATGCTTTTTGCCAACACATGTATCAAATAAATACAATTTTGCAGCTATTTGGATAATGAATATCTTGGTAAAGGAAAGAGATAGAACAAAGTCTGTGACTATATATCGACATGCCCTACGTAAAGTGTTCTAACTACATTTTTGTCAATTTTGAGATATTTGGTGTACGTTATCAACTGACCGTTACCTTCTTCTTCATCTTCTTGCTCAATGCTGAGCGTCGTGGTCTTCTGGAATGTCAGGCACTTGGTGCACAAGTCCTCTCCATTCTTCCCGGTCCTGGGCCAACTTGATGGCAGCGTTTAGCGAGGATCCGGTTAATTCCTTTATTTGGTCTGTCCATCTTGTTGGAGACCGTCCTCTTGCCCGCTTGCCTTCAACTGTACCTGTTACTACCAGTTTTTCAAGACTCTTCTCGTTCTTTCTGGCGATATGCCCAAAGTAGGACAGAATCCTTTTCCTGCAAGTCGTGGAGAGTCTTTCTGCCACTGACAGTTCGCGGAGAATGGAGACGTTTGTGCGTCTTGCAGTCCAAGGAATATATATAAACCGTTACCTACAAATATATATAAACAAAAAAATATATATAAAACAAATTACGTCCTAGTTTTCAGGCGTATAAGACGCTATCTAAATGGAATTTTCGAAATGAACTGAACTCCTAAAACGCCAACTACTTAATTTTGACAATGCATAAAGTTTTAAAACGATTTAACATATTATTTTTATCGTGTTTTTGAATGAATAATACTAGTATAGAATTTCAGATAAAACCGTTGTTAATAAAGAAGAATACCTCGAAAAAAAATTCTAAGCCTCTCTCCTGTAAAGTAACAGATTTGCAGATAGGGTACTTTACGTAGGGGCCGTCCATATAATATAGGCCAGTTATAAGAATGCTTTGAGCCGTGTTAAGCCAAACAGCCCAGTCGCTAGGTAATTTTAATTTGTAATATTTATATATTAATTTAATAATAATTAATAAATAAATGTTACGAAATCAAATTACCTAGCAACTGGGCACTGCCCGTTGCTATTTATGAGAAGGCGACTCCAAGATAAACTTTAACTTCTATCTATCAAAACGCTCACTTCTTTCAACAACGTCATATATAAAAAATCGTTTAAAAAACTTGAGTTACGGCTAGTTGACTTTACACTTTAGTATGCATGTCTGGTTGACGACCGAGATTGGTTTCCGCGCTTCCAGGGCAAGAGGAGATCGAAGAGGCCTGCAAGCGCGTCAAGTCGGAGATGGACAAGCTCGGCCCGGAGGTGGGCGAGCTAAAGTGCATCCCGCTGTACTCCACGCTGCCGCCGAACCTGCAGCAGCGCATCTTCGAGCAGGCGCCGCCCAACAAGGCCAACGGCGCCATCGGCAGGAAGGTAACGTCTGGTCTCCGATTTCTCACGGTCCTGCAGAAAAAATCTAAAGCATTTTACCTTACTGAACGGAGGCTGTCTGCCTCCGTAGCACTCTTTTTTTTATTTATTCATTTGGCAGTTATCCAGTGAGAGGATATGGCACTGTCAAGTCTTATTTTTATGTACAATCAAAATTATATCTAATACTATCCCTTTCAATGCCGGAAAGCTGTGAATTTTTCAACAATAAAAAAACTTTAAAAAAGTATGTTATGAAAACTTACCAAATATATACACCGTGTGGCGTTTGAGCTGCCGCTTACTCAGAAAACACACAGTTTAAATATTCAGGGCTGTCTTGGGACTATCAAACCTTTGTTGTGGGTAAATCGTGTATCATGGCTGTGTGCTAGAAGATTTCTATATTTTTGTCTAGTAAATATAAAGGATATTATGAAACCTTGCCAAATATATACACCGTGTGGCGTTTGAGCTGCCGCTTACTCAGAAAACACACAGTTTAAATATTCAGGGCTGTCTTGGGACTATCAAACCTTCGTTGTGGGTAAATCGTATATCATGGCCGTGTACTAGAAGAGATGCAAGCATTTGTAGCTTCCGAAACCAGTCGTTAAAATAATTAAAGTGGTAAATAAAAAGTGTTCTCATGTACGATTTCATCATGTCTTACCACAAGGTGAATGCCGAAGCAATAAATAAAATATATTTTATTGTCGTTTTTATTCAGGTCGTTGTTTCCACCAACATTGCCGAGACTTCGCTGACCATTGACGGAGTGGTTTTCGTGATTGATCCCGGATTCGCAAAACAAAAAGTCTACAATCCCCGGATCAGGTAACTAACTTTCACCGTTATAGATCAATTTCAATATATTTGTTTCTTCTTAGTTTAGACTGAATGCAGTCGGGATGCCATCTCTCAGTGCGGCAAGACCATGTATGGTAGATGTTCCAGTGGGGATATAAGGAAAGGGTGCAAGGCTGAGATGAGCACTATCCAGCAAACTAAGGAAGGCGGCTTGGGATGGTTTGGGAAGGATGAGAGTAGACTGGATGCAGTCGGGATGCCATCTCTCAGTGCGGCAAGACCATGTATGGTAGATGTTCCAGTGGGGATATAAGGAAAGGGTGCAAGGCTGAGATGAGCACTATCCAGCAAACTAAGGAAGGCGGCTTGGGATGGTTTGGGAAGGATGAGAGTAGACTGGATGCAGTCGGGATGCCATCTCTCAGTGCGGCAAGACCATGTATGGTAGATGTTCCAATGGTGATATAAGGAAAGGGTGCAAGGCTGAGATGAGCACTATCCAGCAAACTAAGGAAGGCGGCTTGGGATGGTTTGGGAAGGATGAGAGTAGACTGGATGCAGTCGGGATGCCATCTCTCAGTGCGGCAAGACCATGTATGGTAGATGTTCCAATGGTGATATGAGGAAAGGGTGCAAGGCTGAGATGGGCATTATCATAAGAAGGATGAGAGTAGACTGAATGCATATGAAATGCGATCTCTCAAGAACAAGAGCATTATTTGTTTGCAATATTCACGCTGTTTCTTCTTCTCCCTCCTCGCCAGGGTGGAGTCCCTGCTGGTGTCGCCCATCAGCAAGGCGTCCGCGCAGCAGCGGGCGGGCCGCGCTGGGCGCACGCGTCCCGGGAAGTGCTTCCGGCTGTACACAGAGAAGGCCTACCGGAACGAGATGCAGGACAACACATACCCGGAGATACTCCGCTCCAACCTCGGCTCCGTGGTGCTGCAGCTGAAGAAGCTAGGTGAGCAAAGTGCAGTGTTTGTGTCATTCATCTCCGTATGGCCAGCACGCTGGGCTACCGTTCTGGAGGTCCTGGGTTCGATTTTCACTCTAATATTTATTCAGTATTACCCTGGACTGGTACCTGAAGCGGAGGGCTGATCACCTTTCCTTCGCGTGTTAACAATCAATATAACGCTGTGTGTGTGTATATATGATGCAGTGCCCTATGCACCATTGGGGTGCGGATAAGGGTTTGAATGAAAAAAATGAATTTTGAATTACCTAATGTCCAAGTGACTCTGAAATCTAGACCCACCAAGCCACCTGTGTGTCTTGTCGGTGGAGTTCCTTTTACATACATTTTTTATAGTTTTTATCCATTTTAATTCATTTTTATCTATTTTACACACAAAAAAGTGAGAAAAAAATTAAAAATAAAAACTATTTTTACAATTTTCATAGAATGAACTCTTGATCATTTACCCATTCCTTTATTTTGCCTTTGTTCCATATTTTGTTTTGACCTCTAACCTCCGTCGGTGACAAATTAAAAATGTTTGTAACGATATATTGCAGTGTTGGACTCCCATATTTATTGTTAATTCTTGGGACTATCAAACCTTTGTTGTGGGTAAATCGTGTATCATGGCTGTGTACTAGAAGATTTCTATATTTTTGTCTAGTAGATATAAAGGATATTATGAAACCTTGCCAAATATATACACCGTGTGGCGTTTGAGCTGCCGCTTACTCAGAAAACACACAGTTTAAATATTCAGGGCTGTCTTGGGACTATCAACCCTTCGTTGTGGGTAAATCGTGTATCATGGCCGTGTACTAGAAGATTTCTATATTTTGTGCTAGTTTGTCGTTCAACGATTCAACGACTTAGGTATCTTAGTTTTAGTTTTATGAAGTTACTTGCGAGATTGCATAGGAGTTGCGTTGAGTTTGCATACTTAGCTCACTCCTTTCAAGAATGTCATAAATCAAAAATCGTCAATTTTCAGTTGTAAATGTTTTCGGAATGCCCAGAAAATGCACTATATCCCAGCAAAAGAGGCGAATTTTTAACTTAATATTTACCCGCTACCGGGCAGAAAGTGTTGTTTTTGCATTTTGAAGAAAAGGTATTGTTTAATTATTTTTTTAAACATTCTAAATATTTTTCAAATGGAGAAAAAACATTCAGGTATTACCTAAAAAGATCTGTTGCACAGTAAAAAGCTCAAGAAGTGGCTTGATATATATTTTTAATAAATTGTATTATATTTTTAAACCTTAAAAACATTCTTCTGAAAAATCAAGTTTTTTGATTTATGACGTTCTTGAAAGAAGTGAGCGACTTGTGAGTTTACTAAAGTACTATTGAAGATTTTGTTGATTTTTTTTTCACCCTGCAGGCATTGACGACTTGGTACACTTTGACTTCATGGATCCCCCGGCTCCGGAGACGCTCATGAGAGCCCTTGAGCTCCTCAACTATCTGGCGGCGCTAGGTGAGTTCCCCGATGTGCTCGAAAAGTCCCATCGCTCCGACTCCTGAGATTCTAATAATAATTAACCGGATCCGCGCGGCTCGCATAACCGTATGTGTTTTCACAAAACATGCCCCATACGCGGCTGACATAAGCGTATGTGTTTTTACTTTGCTCCAAGTTTCCAACCTCAGTTCAACTTGGAGGAATTTTTTATGGTGTGGAACTTTAGATAAAATAATACGTCAATCCTTGGCCTTATGACATCTGTTGAAATATCTGACTAATAATTTGTAACATTACAAGGATAAATAAAAGAACAGATCCCTGATTTTTCTTGCGGCCGGTAATTAGTCCGCGCCATAATCATGCCCTATATCTGTCTCACTCTCGACGGTACGCATCGCCAGTGGGTAAGAGTGACACACGATGCGTGCTTTGATTTATTTATGTTACGATCTTATTTGTTTATATTACGATATATTTCGAGAATAATGTGACACACGTGTATTATAGAGTACCAAAAAGGCACAATGAATGCCATTGAACGTTTATGTTTAGAAAAATAAATTGTTTCTTAACTAAATACATGATAAAAGTAATCATTTAAAAAACGGCAAAATACCACACGGGCGCCTCTTAGGAACAAAGTTAATGCGGTTAAAAGTTTAATATACTAAATATTTTTCAAATGGAGAAAAAACCTTCAGGTTCTACCTAAAAAGATCTGTTGCACAGTAAAAAGTTCAGTAAGTGGCTTGATATTTATTTTCTATACATTGTACATGTTATATTTTAAACATCAAAAACGTTCTCCTGAAAAATCAAGTTTTTCAATTTATGACGTTCTTGAAAGGAGTCAGCGAAATGTGGGATTATTTAATTGGCTTTTATCATTGTCAATATAACTATATTTTATATATATTATTTCGGGAAATAAAAAGACTTTGTGTTTTGATCCACTCACATTTTTATTAACCAACCAGTTTCGGCAACAACCTGTTGCCCTCTTCAGGGTTTAATTTATGACAACAACCTGTACACTGTTTCTTTTATATATATATATATATATATATATATATATATATATATATATATATATATATATATATATATATATATATATATATATATATATATATATATATATATATATATATATATATATATATATATATATATATATGTTTAGTCATAAATTAAACCCTGAAGAGGGCAACAGGTTGTTGCCGAAACTAGTTGGTTATTAAAAATGTCAATATGATCCACAAAGTTAATGTTTTCAATATTCAAAACATATTTTTTTATATTTTTCTACCTACAAGCTGTATATATCCCAAACAAATAAAACATGTATTGACCCGTTGAATGGTTTCCAGATGATGACGGCAACTTGACCGATCTGGGGGCCGTGATGGCCGAGTTCCCCCTGGACCCGCAGCTGGCCAAGATGCTGATAGCCTCCTGCAATCACAACTGCTCCAACGAGATCCTCTCCATCACGGCAATGCTTTCTGGTAAGCGTGAGGATCGACTGTTGGTCTGACACTCAGCACTATCAAGTTTAGTCTGAAAAACTGGGACAAGAGCCCAGAGATCTGGTCCAACAGCTCAGGGACGAAACACACATTAAAAGCTGTCCCACAGCATGCCCAGACCTGATACAGAAGCATCTAGGCTTCCTGACAGATCTGCTCTTGCTAAATGTGAACACTATAAAATAGTATCCCGATTTTACTGCGAATTTACATTTAAAAGCTTTCAATACACCTGTCACTGCCAATCTAAATAAATACAAGATTGTAAGTCCATCACCAAATTTTCTAGAAGTACCCCGGTGCAGGCAGTGAAAGGGATTAGTGTTTAGTCCAGTTAGTCATGATAACACTGTGTCCATTCGATGCAGTGCCCTATGCACCATTGGGATAAGGGTTATAAGTAAGTATAAAGTACCTCCACAATTGGTGAAATTTAATGTGCATTTTGTTTTGCAGTACCGCAGTGCTTTGTGCGGCCGAACGAGGCGAGGAAAGCGGCCGACGATGCGAAAATGCGCTTTGCCCACATTGACGGTGATCACCTCACGTTGCTGAACGTCTACCACGCCTTCAAACAGAGTAAGTTCCATATAATTTTTTGACATCTCATCAAAGATGAAAAAGAATGCGGAAGTCTGGGCATTTACGGGGCTGACGACCGTCATAGGCTGATCACTTTACGCACGTGTAACATTCACCAATTCTACCCATTATCGACAACCACACTACTCAAATTCTTGGAAGTTCTATATATATATGAACCAATTTAGAAACCTTTTTCTTGAATCACTAGAACTTCACTAGAGACATCTATTGGTGAGATGTAAAGAAGCTTTTTATTGAGCAGAAACTCTTGTATTAGTATGTGAGGTCCGAATCCTGGATATCAATCACACACATCGCTCACTCCTTTCAAGAACGTCATAAATAAAAAAACTTGATTTTTCAGGAGAGCATTTTTAAAGTTTAAAAATAAAATACAATGTATTAAAAAAAATATCAAGCCAGTTATTGAAATTTTTACTGTGTAACAGATCGTTTTAGGTAAAACCGGAAGGTTTTTTTCTCCATTTGAAAAATGTTAAGTATATTTAATTATATTTGTCCGCCTCCGTAGTGTAATGGTCAGCGTGCTCTGCTACCGTTCTGGAGGTCCCGGGTTCGATTCCCAGGGGGGGTCAAATAAATATAAGTGATTTTTTCACTCTCATATTTATTCAATATCACCCTGGACTGGTACCTGAAGCTGAGGGCTGATCACCGTTCTTTCGTATGTTAACGATCAAGACAACACTGTGTTTATATGATGCAGTGCCCTATGCACCATTGGTTGCGGATAAGGGCTGATCACCTTTCCTTCGTGTGTTAACGATCAAGACAACACTGTGTTTGTATAATGCAGTACCCTATGCACCATCGGGGTGCGGATAAGGGTTTGAATTGAATTAAAATTGAATGGTATAAAAAAATATGCTGTCGGACCATCTCTTTTGGGGTCTTCCGACGCCTCTTTTGCTCTCGAAAATTGCGAGGATATTAATCTGTGATTGACTGGCGGTCCAGACATGGAGGAGACCAGCTGGTGCTACGACAACTTTGTGAACTACCGCTCGCTCAAGTCGGGCGACAACGTGCGCCAGCAGCTGGCACGCATCATGGACCGCTTCAAGCTCAAACGCACGAGCACGCAGTTCACCAGCAAGAACTACTACATCAACATCCGCAAGGCGCTCGTGGACGGCTTCTTCATGCAGGTAACCTACCTACCTACCTATATACATATATATGTATATATATATCTTCTTCCAGGCTCCATCCCAACTTCTCCTCGTCCTCAGGCTGTAGGTCCTTCTGTCATATACAACGTCACCTAGGCCATGCCTTGGAATCATGTTATCTCTCTGCAGCATCCATAAATTCTTTGGTCTTCCTCTAGATGGCTTTCTATGGCGATTGCCTGGTTCACAATATGATCAGGGTCTCTGCGCCCTATGTGCCCATACCACCTCCAATTGCCTTTCCCCTACCTTACTATTGATGCCTGTTACAGCCAGGCTTCCACGAATGCTTCAACTCTTTATTCTGTCTCCAAGGGACACTCCAGATGATCACCTGAGCATTCGCATTTCAGCAGTTTCTAGTTGCCTAGAGTAGGTGTTGTACATCGTCCGGCATTCGGAGCCAGAGAGGAGTGCGGGTCTCTGACAATTCGCTCACTCCTTTCAAGAACGTCATCGTTGGATGAGTTGACTGCTCAAACTACGCTATCACCCAGCCACGGTGACATTACACAACCCTGTTTAACCCACACGTTCTTTTGTTTTTTGTCCTCCCCTTACGGGGGTGGTGTTTGGATCCTCTGGCTTTGTTCACCCAAGAAGTCTTTCTTTATTTATGCTTTTTTTTTTCTTAATGTAAATTACAGTGCTTTTTTTATATTAGTTACTAGTTGTGTATTACTTTAGTCTTTAAGTCATTGTTTTTGGGTTCGTCTTAAATTATATATTTTTTTATATCATTGTTATTTATTTTTTTTTTTCTTATTGTTTTAATTTATTAAAGGAAAAGAGGTAATGAGGGAATCCCGAGGGGACGAAGTGTCAGCCTCTGTCCGTACATCCTCCTCCCCCCTCATTAATTGAATAGACCATTATTTATTTAATCAGAAATATTTTGAAGATTTTCCTCTATGTGCAGCTGACAGAGAGTCCCTCAGGACTCTATACCTGCTGCGGGTGGATGCTCTATACCCTTCTATACCCTACCTTTGTGTGAGTATAGTACTTGATGTGATGTGTGTCTGCGTGCTTGCGCAGGTGGCCTGTGATATTACACAACCCTGTTTAACGCCCTTCTATACCCTACCTTTGTGCGAGTATAGTACTTGATGTGATGTGTGTCTGCGTGCTTGCGCAGGTGGCCCACCTGGAGCGCACCGGGCACTACCTGACGGTGAAGGACAACCAGGTGGTGCAGCTGCACCCGTCCACGTGCCTGGACCACAAGCCCGACTGGGTCATCTACAACGAGTTTGTGCTCACCACCAAGAACTACATCCGCACTGTCACCGACATCAACCGTGAGTCACAATGGCAATTTGTTTTTTTCTTTTGCATTTTTCTTATCAGTTAATCCGTAGTCCATGCGTTACTTTGTGTATAATAATATACTTCCATGGTGTAGTACAATTATATATGATATTACGGAGCTAAATCTAATAATTTTACAACATTTTGAGTGTGTCCAAATACCTGTTCACAAAATCTGGATTATATCCAATTACAGGAGTTATTTAACAAGTATTTGGACACACTCAAAATGTTGTAAAAGAAAAAGGTTCCTTCAGGTAGTTTAGACTTGTGGACAGTCTGGTGAAATCTGAGATTGATGTTTATATTACCTCTGTTCCAGCTCAATGGCTACTGCAGATAGCCCCGCAGTACTACGACATGAACAACTTCCCGCAGTGCGAGGCCCGGCTGCAGCTGGAGATCCTGCAGGAGAAGCTGGACTCCAAGCACTACCAGGAGGGCTTCTAGACGATCGCCGCCATCGCTCACAGCCGCAGGTAATCCCGTGTTAACTTTGCACAAAATGTAAGAGCACAGTTAACGTGGGATTACCAGGCAGATATCTCTTGGACTTTCGAATGTTTTTTCGATTTTCACAGCCCTTGTGATGGTCACCGCTATCGGATATTGTAACACGCGGGGCTGTGTTCTACCTTGTAAATTATTGTAGACTTGGCAGCTCGGCTATCCAAACTTAAAACACAGTAAGGGACATTTTTTGTGGTATGTTTTTTTTTGCATTTTTGGACTAAGTAGAATCTACTTAGTTCAAAAATGCAAAAAAAACGTACTGCAAAAAATGTCCCTTACTGTGTTTTAAGTTTGGACAGCCAAGCTGTTGATGCTGTAGGCTTGGTGCTTAGCAGGTAATCTCATGTTAACTTTGCCCAAAACATGTGAGCACAGTTAACGCGGAATTACCTGGCGGATATCTCTTGGATTTTCGAATGTTCCTTCGATTTTTACAGCCCTTGTAATGGTCACTGCTATCGGATACACGCGAGGCTGTTCGACCTTGTAAATTATTGTAGACTGACAGCTGTTGAGGCGTGGTGTTTAACAGGTAATCCGGCGTTTACTTTGCCCAAAACACTGTAAGGGCGTGGTAACGCGGGATTATCTGGGAAACATTTTCTTGGATTTTAGAGTCATTTAGTTCAGGCATGTCTACTCGCGGCCCACGAATAATATATTTATTGTAAGTGCAGACAGTTGGTAGAATTCCATATTGAATTGTTGGGTAATATACTCAAAATTATACACGGTTATTGGATTGAATTCTGCTTTTATTAACATATATATATATATTATAATATGTGACGCGTTTCCTCTTATTAAGACAATTATCAAATTTGATCATATCATATATCGCTCACTCCTTTCAACAACGTCATATATCGATAAACTTGATTTTTCAGGAGATCGTTTTTAAGTTTAAGAATATAATAAAATGTATTAAAAATAAATATCAAGCCACTTATTGAATTTATTTATTGACTTGGCGTTTAACTTTTCACTGTGCAACAGATCTTTTTAGGTAAAACCTGAAGGTTTTTTCTCCATTTGAAAAATATTTAGTATATTTAAAAAAATGGTTGAACAATACCTTTTCTTCAGAATGCAAAAACAACACTTTCTGCCCTGTAGTGGGTAAATATTAAGTTAAAAATATGCCGCTTTTGCTGAGATATAGTACATTTTCTGGGCATTCCGAAAACATGCACAACCGAAACTTTACGACTTTTGATTTATGAAGTTCTTGAAAGGAGTGGGCGATATTATACGTAAATAAATGTAGAATTCAATCCAATAACCGTGTTCAATTTTGGATTAATATAAATATATCCAAACATACATATAAACGCAGTATTATCTTGATCACGACCACATGAAGAAAAGGTGATCAGCCCTCCGCTTCAGGTACCAGTCCAGAGTAATATTGAATAATTATCAGAGTGCAAAAATCACTTATATTTATTTGCTCCCCCCTGGGAATCGAATCCGGGACCTCCTGAACGGTAGCAGAGCGTGCTGGCCATTACACTACAGAGGCGGATAAGAGTATACTAATATGCAAAGGCAAATAGCCGCAAGTTAAAAACAGTAGTTTTGACATAAACGCGTTTATAGTTAACTTAAAATTATGCTTTTTGCCAACACATGTATCACATTAATAGAATTTCGCGGCTATTTGGATAATGAATATCTCAGTAGAGGAAAAAGATGGAGCAAAGTCTGTGATTGTATATGATAGAGGCCAGGTATAAGAATGCTTTGGGCCGTGTTACGCCAAACAGCCGCAACTTGAGTTACGGCTAGTTCCCTTTACACATTAGTATAGTCAACACGGAATCGCCTAGAAGACGCGTCATTCCCTGTATGATTTTCAGTATTACCCCGGACTGGTACCTGAAGCGGAGGGCTGATCACCTTTCCTTCGTGTGTTGACGATCAAGATAACACTGTGTGTGTGTATATGATGCAGTGCCCTATGCACCATTGGGGTGCGGTGCATCTACATAAGGGCTCGAATGAAAAAAAATAATTTTTAATTACCTAACGTCCAAGTGACTCTGAAATCTAGCTACGGCTTATGCAACACCGTTTATCATGTCCCTACTCGGGCTTCAACTTTATAAGTTTCATAGCCTATGCCTACTCGTGAGTGGATTTACTCTTTATGTTTAAAGTTACTATAATTTCATGTAATTCATGAGTGAAAATTCTAGGCAATGATTTTCTTAGGTATTTATAGGCGTTCAAATGGTGATCACCACAATCGTACAATCGCTATAAACAAGACAAATCAACCTTGTAAATCCTTCTTCCTCTAATCCTCATCCGCACCCGATGGTGCATAGGGCACTGCGTCATATAAACGCAGCGTCATCTCGATTGTTGACACACGAAGGAAGGGTGATCAGCCCTCCGCTTCACGTACCAGTCCAAGGTAGTATTGAATAAATATTATAGTGAAAAAGTCACTTGTATTTATTTGAACCCCTCCGCCCGGGAATCGAACCCGGGACCTCGGGTACGGTAGCCGAGCGTGCTGACCACTACGGAGGCAGACATATAGACAGTTGAATTAGTTGCATCTCTCAACTAGTTGGATTTCAACAAGAATAGCACCGATTTGTAAAGCTTTTTTCTAACATTAATTTAATAGTACAAAAATGGATAATTTCTTAAATGCACCTTGTATTTTTCGTCTCGAAAAAATGTTTTTTTTTCACTTTTTGTGATCAATTTATACTGCATGTCTTTTTGACATCTCAACATGGATGAAGAAGAATATGGAAGTCTGGGCATTTACGGGGCTTACGACCGTCATAGGCTGGCTTAAGTGATCTTTTTTTTTTTTAAACCCTTATCCGCACCTCAGTGGTGCATAGGGCACTGCATCATATAAACGTGGTGTTATCTTGATCGTTCTAAGCATGAAGGAAGGGTGATCAGCCGTCCGCTTCGGGTACCAGTCCAGGGTAATATTGAATAAATATTAGAGTGAAAAAAAAACACATTTTATTGAGCAGAAACTGTTTTATTAGTATGTGAGGTCTAACTTCTAGAAGTTATTCTATAATATTGATAATATTCTGGAATATACTGTTCAAATTCGAAACGTGGTGCTTGAATTCTATAGAGACAACTATGGTGAGATGAAAGAAGCTTTTTATTGAGTAGAAACTGTTTCTTTTGTATGTGACGTCCGAATCCTGGATTATATTCACATACACGAGGAGAAACGCTAGATATTATCCTTTTCACTATCCCAGACTCCCGTATTCTTCTTCATCTCTGTTGAGATGTCAAAAAATCATGTAAAATATAACTCCTAATTGGAGATACTCCAAATTTGTGAACAAGTATTTGGTTGATGTTTTACAAAATGTTGTAAATTTGTGCTGGATTATTTATTAAAACGGGTAGTTAGGTGAAACCTTTCAGTATAAGTTAAACTAGCAGTACACGACGGAGTCCTGGTTTCAACCCTAATGTATGAAAGTCTAGCATGTAGAAGGATGAAAGTAGACTGGATGCAGTCGGGATGCCGTCTCTCAGTGCGGCAAGACCATGTATGGTAGATGTTCCAATGGTGATATAAGGAAAGGGTGCAAGGCTGAGATGAGCACTATCCAGCAAACTAAGGAAGGCGGCTTGGGATGGTTTGGGAAGGATGAGAGTAGACTGGATGCAGTCGGGATGCCGTCTCTCAGTGCGGCAAGACCATGTATGGTAGATGTTCCAATGGTGATATAAGGAAAGGGTGCAAGGCTGAGATGAGCACTATCCAGCAAACTAAGGAAGGCGGCTTGGGATGGTTTGGGAAGGATGAGAGTAGACTGGATGCAGTCGGGATGCCGTCTCTCAGTGCGGCAAGACCATGTATGGTAGATGTTCCAATGGTGATATAAGGAAAGGGTGCAAGGCTGAGATGAGCACTATCCAGCAAACTAAGGAAGGCGGCTTGGGATGGTTTGGGAAGGATGAGAGTAGACTGGATGCAGTCGGGATGCCGTCTCTCAGTGCGGCAAGACCATGTATGGTAGATGTTCCAATGGTGATATAAGGAAAGGGTGCAAGGCTGAGATGAGCACTATCCAGCAAACTAAGGAAGGCGGCTTGGGATGGTTTGGGAAGGATGAGAGTAGACTGGATGCAGTCGGGATGCCATCTCTCAGTGCGGCAAGACCATGTATGGTAGATGTTCCAATGTTGATATAAGGAAAGGGTGCAAGGCTGAGATGACGACTATCCAGCAAACTAAGGAACGTGGTTTGGGATGGTTTGGGCATGTAGAACGAATGAGTGAAGAAAGAACAGCAGAACAAATAAATGAGGCGAATGCAGTTGGAAATATAAGCAGTGGAAGACCGAGGCAAACTTGGCATATTGGGTAATATTGAATAAATATTAGAGTAAAAAAAATGAACTGTATTTATTGGACCACCCCTGTTGGGAATCGAACCCAGGACCTCCGGTACGGTAGCCGAGCGCGCTGACCATTACACTGTGATGGGTCTTACACAAGTTTTGTATAAATGGCAAACGCGGCAAATGCACACACAAAAATGACATTGAAACAGATGTTTCCGAGCTAAGGAGCATTTCGGTGGATAGGTGTGTAGTTTATTTTCCCAAAAAAGCAATTGGCGTGTTCGAAGACTTTGTTATATTATGAATTTTGATGATTCTGGAAGCAATAATTTTAAATAATACTTTTAAGAACTATGATTTAAGCTAATAAAATGTGTTTTTATTACAAATTGTTTCATTTCCATTGATATACTAGCTACACCCGGTCGAGCGTTGCTGCGACTCAGTCTGGCCGAATGGAAAAGTAAGAAAAAAGAAAGTACACACCGCTCAGTCCTTTCAACAACGTCATAAATCAAAAATCGACAATTTTTAGTTGTGCATGTTTTCGGAATGCCCGTAAAATGTACTATATCCCAGCAAAAGAGGGATATTTTTAACTTAATATTTACCCGCTGCAGGGCAGAAAGTGTTGTTTTTGCATTTTGAAGAAAAGTTATTGTTTAATTATTTTTTTAAAATATACTAAATATTTTTCAAATGGAGAAAAAACCTTCAGGTTTTACCTAAAAAGGTCTGTTGCACAGTAAAAAGTTCAATAAGTGGCATGATGTTTATTTTTAATACATTGTATTATATTTTTATACTTAAAAAACGTTCTCCTGAAAAATCAGGTTTTATAATTTATGACGTTCTTGAAAGGAGTGAGTGATATGTTACTCTTATGTATGTAACATATTTTGAAATAATTATTCGAAAACGCACGAAGTTGTGAACGGTTTAATACAGGAGGCGCTAGCTACAGTATCTACTTTAAAAAAAATATATAATAATGTAGGTACCAGTGGCGGTGCTTCCCTAGAAGCCCAAAAGCCCGGCTTGCCTAACAACTCCAAATAAAAATGACTAAATCAAGACCAAATGATTAAAAATACATAATTAATGTGTGACCATTTTTAAATTATCGCGCGCTTACATGATTATTAAACACTATGCATGCCATTATATGGTGATGGTACTTATTGGTTATGGTTAATATCTGAGGAAGATATTTTACTATAGTGAACATTTTCTTTATTTCAAGGTGATGGCTATACCTTACAAAAGTTACATGTTAGCATATTTTTACAATGATTACAATACATTGTTTATATTTATAATACTTTCTGGGTGCTTACTATACTGGGAATGATATGAGGTGAAGAAATTATAGGTACATCATGTATTCACGAATGTGAAAAATAATGGGCTTGCTTTACTGATAAACCCTAGGCACGCCACTGGTAGGTACCTTGTTAAATTCTTAGAATCAGTAATGGGCATAACTAATCGGGAATATTATATATGTTACTCTTATGTATGTAACATATTTTAAAATAATTATTCGAAAATACACGAATTTGTCAACAGTTTAATACAGGAGGCACTGGCTACCCCTGGCCACAGTACCTACTTAAGCTACAAATTTTCCCTGCTGACAGTACTCGCTAGATGAGTTTTCCAAAATGGCGCGTGCGCGAGAAAATATTACAGCGAATGTCAAACCTTCGCAGAGTAATATATTTTTTATTATTACATATGATTTCATCTCGAGTTTGATAACAGCAAATGGTATGTATTTTTAACATTAATGTACTATATTTTGTATTGTTCACTCGGTGATCCGACCGGAAACTCGATATACGTTCCGGCGATTCAATGTGCTTTTAATGTGTTGTAATGTGAGTTTAACCATTTTTAAAAGAGAATCACTTTGGCTGATTTTCTTCGGTCATCCAGAGAGTTTATTTTATTTATTTTTTATTTTATTTTATTGTAAGGAAGAACAACAGTTACAATATATGATAAATCAGAATACAAACAAAAAATTCATGACTACCAATTACAGTTCTACACACCTATGCATAAGAAAAGTCTACATATAAGAAGAGACATGAGACAAGGATGGGATATCATTCATTTTCATTATTTATTTTAATCCTTACTGGTCCAATGTCGAATCTCATTCGACATGGATTATTTCCTCTTAGGTCCCATGTCGGATGATATTCGACATATTTTTCAACATTAGTATTATTTATTTCAATTCCAAGCTTACATTTTTGTCACTCGTATCTATTAGAGCAGAGGGCAACAAAATATTTTTTTCCAATTGGAATGTAACTGTTCAAATAGTTTTTCCTATCACTCAATTTTATTAAATTTATTGAACGAAGCATTTGATTATAATGTAAATAATCCCCATGTGAATTTATTGTCGGTTTAGTTCAATTACGTTAAGTGTTACCAGGGTTTAATTAAAATGAACCTTTACGGGAGTATGGACGTAAATGAACGTCGCGACGTTGACAAATCTGGATTATCTTCTGATTAAGAGCACTTGACTATGCCTTACATAGATTTATGTACATGTATACTTTATAAGATTTATTTAATGTTGGTAAAAAGGTCTCTTCGAGCCATGGAAGAGGGAAAACTGAAGTAGCAAATAAATAATAAATAAACCTCTGTTCTGTCCAGACCGCATCTAACCTAACCTCTGTTCCGTCCAGACCGCAGACGACAACGACGCGTCGTTGCGAATTTTCCTGAAGAAGTATCGACGTTAATGAACTTCGAAGTCCGTCTGTCAGTTAGTATGATGTAACTTGTATAGCAATGACATCTGTGGATATTTGTGTGTAATTTTGTCATAATTGAAAAATATTTCCAAGAGGTGTTTTTTAATGTTTTTAAAAATTATTTGAACACAATTTCTATCTTCATAATACATCGATTTAATAAAAAAATCATGTTAAAAGAACTCACTCCCCAGAGAAAGTCCGACATCAATTTTCGTACTCCCGGAAAGATTAAGTTGATATGATATGCTTTATCGAATATTGAGAAAAGGCGTCGGTTCGATTACAGTTTGGGAACGCTCGGCCGTCCCGTTCTCCCCCCGCCATATTGTTGACCCGCGAGTCGAGTCCGGGCGTAGCGCGGGAACTGTCGCGTCGGCTGAAACACGGCAAAACCGCCCGAAAATGAACCGCAAACAATCACAAATACCTGACGTTCATTTCTAGTCGAAATATACGCGAAAAAAACAGCCCGCTGTGTGCGAAAAGCGCAAAGTTACGCGCAGTGTCTGTCTCTACACACCTGTCATACGAGAGTGATTTTCGGTACCTTGACGTTATATTTTGGTGTATTTTTTTAAACTCCAACGCAAATATATATCGTGAATTTAAGTATTAAACTATAATATACAGCTAAGGTTTGTTATAATATATAAAATATATTCTTAGACTATTCATTGATTTGTAGAACTCCATTTTAATTTATGTATTACTCAAATCCATTTTAATTTATGTATTGTCAGCCTCCGTAGTGTAATGGTCAGCATGCTCGGCTACCGTTCTGGAGGTCCCGGGTTCGATTCCCAAGGGGGGTGAAATAAATATGAGTGATTTTTTCACTGTAATATTTATTCAATATTACCATGGACTGGTACCTGAAGCGGAGGGCTGATCACCTTTCCTTCGTGTGTAAACGATCAAGATTACACTGCGTTAATATGACACAGTGCCCTATGCACCATTGGGGTGCGGATAAGGGTTTTATTATTATTATTATTATTATTACTCAAATCACACGCAGATTTTTTGAGTCTACTCAGTTGTATTTTAATGTTAAAAAACACGTAAAAATTAAATTTGTGACAATATTTCCGCCTAGTTATGGCATTTTTAAACGAATTGTTATTTTGCATGTGTTTTTAAACAATTAAAAACAACTTAGTAGACTCGAAAAATCTGTTTTATTTAACAATGAGTACATATTTTATTATTAACGTAAATTGTATACATTTATTTAAATCACAATTTTAAATATATTTACTTATAAAATAATTATTTGGCAGAGACCCACCAAGCCACCTTGTGTGTCTTGTCGGTGGAGTTCTTTTTTAATACATTTTTTATTGTTTTTATCCATTTTTACCTAATATACACACAAAGAAGAGAGAAAAATTAAGAATATACACATTTTACAATCTTCATAAAATAAACTCTTGATCATTCACCCATTCCTTTAATATAACATAACTGCCTGACATGTCGCTCACTCCTTTCAACAACGTCAAATATAAAAAAAACTTGATTTTTCAGGAGAACGTTTTTAACGTTTAAAAATATAATAAAATGTATTAAAAATAAATATCAAGCCACTTATTGAACTTTTTACTGTGCAACAGATCTTTTTAGGTAAAACCTGAATGTTTTTTTCTCCATTTGAAAAATATTTAGAATATTTAAAAAAAGTAATCAAACAATACCTTTTCTTCAAAACGCGAAAACAACACTTTCTGCCCTGCAGCGGGTAAATATTAAGTTAAAAATATGCCGCTTTTGCTGGGATATAGTACATTCTCTGGGCATTCCGAAAACATGCACGGTAATGATCTGTTTAATTATTTTTTAAATATACTAAATATTTTTCAAATGGAGAAAGAACATTCAGGGTTTTTTTTACCTATAAAGATCTGTTGCACGGTAAAAAGTTCGATAAGTGGCTTGATATTTATTTTTAATACATTGTATTATATTTTTAATCTTTAAAAACGATCTCCTGAAAAATCAGTTTTTTTTTTTAATATTACGTTGTTGAAAGGAGTGAGCGATATATGACTTATGTAAGTAATATATTTTTTTAATTTAAAAAAAATTACAGCTTTTGGCTACCATTTTGCTATATAATAATAATCCTGGGTTCGATTCCCACAGGGTCAAAATAAACAAAAGCGATTAGTCTTGTATTTATTTAATATCGCATCATGTATATAACGATCAAGATAACACTGCTTCGATTCAGTGCCCTATGCACCATTAGGTACAGAAAATGATAAAAATGTGTCGGGTTGTGGTCCCGTGGTTAGTGTCGCGGACTCTTGAGTCAGAGTTTCTCGGTTGGAACCCACTCTACCACAATTTGCTACCTATTTCTAATAATGAGCCGCTTAGGCTCACAGAAAAAGCATGAGATTGAAAATTTTGTGTAAATAATAATTAAAAAAACACAAATATTTCTCTTTTTTATAAAAAATATGGAAAAAAACGCTAGTCTGAAATTTCGTTCATATATACTTATCGATAATGTATTATTGTACTCTCGATATAGATGAAGAAGTTTACTGGAAATTTGGGTGTTTACAGGGGTCGGCAGAGAGGATAGAACGCCACGCCAATCTATATTTGCCTCTTCCACATTCATGCATCCCCTCATACATACCCGCCGATCATTCCCACTCCTAACCTGACCCATTTCAAGTATTTGAAATACTTCATCGTGTCAAGTTTTTCTCGGTCTTTCTCTGGTCCTATTTCCGACTACGTTCGCCTCTTAAATTGTTTTTGCTGTTATTTCTTCGCTCATTCGTTCCGCGTACACAAATCATCCTAACCCTTTCAATTTTCACTCTCAATTCCCGTCTAATTATAGCCGCTTAAGAAGTTTCACTTCTAAAATAAAATTAAATAAAATAAATAAAAAAAATAAAAAAACCCTTATCCGCACCTAATGGTGCATAGGGCACTGCGTCATATAAACGCAGTGTTATCTTGATCGTTTACACATGAAGGAAAGGTGATCAGCATTCCGCTTCAGGTACCAGTCCAGGGTAATATTGAATAAATATTACAGTGAAAAAATCACTTATATTTATTTTACCCCCCTTGGGAATCGAACCCGGGACCTCCAGAACGGTAGCCGAGCGTGCTGACCATTACACTACGGAGGCGGACAAAATAATCATGAATTATTAGTCCTCTTCCTGGCTTCATCCCAACTTATCGTCTTTGTGGACTGTCGGAGTCAGCTCTCCTCGTCCTCAGGCTGTAGGTCCTTCTGTCATATACAACGTCACCTAGGCCATGCCTTGGGATCATGTAATCTCTCTGCAGCATCCATGAATTCTCTGGTCTCCCTCTAGATGCCTTTCTATGGAGATTGCCTGGTTCACAATATGATCAGGTTCTCTGCGCCCTATGTGCCCATACCACCTCCAATTGCCTTTCCCCTACCTTACTATTGATGCCTGTTACAGCCAGGCTCCCACGAATGCGTCAACTCTTCATCTTGTCTCTAAGGGACACTCCATGAATTATAAGTAATTTAAATCAAAATGTTTGCTACATTATTTTCCTTTAGGTCAACAAAGTCGCTAGACCGCTGACTGTTTTTTTTTTAAATCCACATTGACGTAGCTTCAAGACCGCAGCGACCATTCACATCTCGGTGTTGACACAATATCCAGGCCGTTGTGACCTTTCGACTCAATATATGTAGATAAAATTAAATGACGGTTAACTGTCTTCAGCTTGGCGCTGACGACGTTTCACTACCTTAGTGACATTTTGATTTAGCGTTTTAGCTTCGGATCGTAGTGACCTTGTGACTGAGTGCTAACACACTTCGGACCACAGTGACCGTTCAATTCAGTCGTAATACGTTTCGGGCCGCAGTGACCATTTGACGTGAGTGTTTACGGTTCAGACCGCAGTGATCTTTCAATTCATTGTGTAAACCCCTCGGACCGCAGTGCCCTTTCAATTCGGTGTCTTCAATTCACGCTTCGGGCCACAGTGACCGTTCAATTTAGTGGAAACACGCTTTGGGCCGCAGTGAACTCTTAGTCCAGTGATACGCTTCGGATCGCAGTGACCTCTCAGTTCAGTGGAAACACGCTACAATTCGGGTCGCTGTGACCGTTTAATTTAGTGCTAACGGTTCAGACCGCAGTGATCTTCCAATTCAGTGGGCCGCGGTGACCTTCTGACTTAGCGCCAATACGGTTCGGGCCGCAGTGACCCTCTGACTGAGCGTCAACACGCTTCTGGCCGGAGTGACTTTTGACTGAGCGCTAACACGGTTCGGGCCGCAGTGACCTTCCGACTGAGCGCCAACACGGTTCGGGCCGCAGTGACCCTCCGACTGAGCGCCAACACGGTTCGGGCCGCAGTGACCCTCCGACTGAGCGCCAACACGGTTCGGACCGCTGTGACCCTTCCCGCCTCGAGCGGACAGTGACCCGGGAGGCAGCTAGCGCCGCAGGATGGCGACTCCGCCCGACTCGCCCATGGAGGAGGTGGTGTACGAGCTGGAGCCGGCCAGGGTGCCCAAGCCGATCCCCGTGGCGCTGGACGACCTCTGCAGGCAGACCAAGTTCTCCCGGCAGGAGATTAGGATCATGTACAGGGGATTCAAGACGGTGAGTTCTTATTTTGTTACGACTGCTGATATAATGAATGATAATGATAATTATAATGTCAATGATAACGACAATGTTAATGGTAATGATAATGATAATTATAATATCAATGATAACGACAATTTTAATGGTAATGATAATTATATTGTCAATGATAACGACAATGTTAATGGTAATGATAATGATAATGCCAACGATGATGATAATTATAATGATAATAATTCTAAATAGTGACCATAACGATAATGATGATTATAATGATTATGGTATGATAATTATAATTTTAATGATAATGAAGAGGAAAGTGATAATGACGAAGATTATGAAAATGATATGATGACATGAAAATGATAAAAATACAAAATATTGACGATAACGATAATGATTATGATAATGATTATGATGATTAAAATTTTAATGATAATGATGAAGATCATGACAATGATGATGATATGATAGTGATATGATAATGATTTGATAATGGTATGATAATAATTTGATAGTGATATGATAATGAATTGAAAATGGTATGATAATAATTTGATAATGATATGATAATGATAATCGTTAATTCCGGCTTAAGTAGGCGGCATTTTGATGTGAAAAATAAAATCGCTTGTAAAATTAATTTAAACAGGCATTTTTTCAGTAAAAAATAAAATCGCTTATAATATAAATTTAAATCGGCATTTCTTCCGTTACAAATAAAATCGCTTGTAAAATGAATTTAAACAGGCATTTCTTCAGTAAGAAATAAAATCGCTTGTAAAATGAATTTATACAGGCATTTCTTCAGTAACAAGTAAAATCGCTTGCAAAATGAATTTATACAGGCATTTCTTCAGTAACAAATAAAATCGCTTGTAAAATAAATTAGCACTGGCATTTCTTCCGTAAAAAATAAAATCGCTTGTAAAATAAATTTATACAGACATTTCTTCCGTAAAAAGTAAAATCGCTTGTGAAACAAATTTGTACAGTCATTTCTCATGGCGGTCGGGCAGAGCGGCGCCATAGCTGTCACCGGAAGTGCCAGATTGCGGCCGCTTCCGGCGCCGGATATGCGCCCCTCTGCATTTCCGGCTCGGGACAAAGTACCAGGGTGAAGTTTATCAAAGCTGCCTGAACCGCTGCCAAAATGTCGAATTTATTCCCCACTTCATCATATGCCAGCGTAATAAGCCTAAGTGGTGAGGATAGCCACGCAATAAATTAGAGTGTGTACAATATTATATGTCGCTCACTCCTTTCAAGAACGCCATAAATCAAAAATCGTCAATTTTCAGTTGTGCATGTTTTCGGAATGCCCAGAAAATGTACTATATCCCAGCAAAAGCGGCATATTTTTAACTTAATATTTACCCGCTACAGGGCAGAAAGTGTTGTTTTTGCATTTTGAAGAAAATGTATTGTTTGGTTATTTTTCTAAATATACTAAATATTTTTCAAATGGAGATAAATTCACCTTCAGGTTTTACCTAAAAAGATCTGTTGCACAGTAAAAAGTTCAATGAGTGGCTTGATATTTATTTTTAATGCATTGTATTATATTTTTAAACTTTAAAAACGTTCTCCTGAAAAATCAAGTTTTTTTGATTTATGACGTTCTTGAAAGGAGTGAGCGATGTGTTCCTGTCTTATCCCTTTGGCTACCACGACTTTTGAGGGTTACTATGCCAGAAATACAGTAAAACCTCGATATAACGGACCTTTATTTTAATTTTGGGAAAAGTTTTTCTATCCAAGGTACACCTACCAAATTGAGAAATTTCAGAGGTGCATATTTACCATATTATCTCTCTAACCCTTATCCGCACCCCAATGGTGCATAGGGCACCGCATAAACGCAGTGGTATCTTGGTCGTTGACACATGAAGGAAAGGTGATCGGTCCTCCGCTTCAGGTACCAGTCCAGGGTAATATTGAATAAATATTAGAGTGAAAAAATCATTTATATTTTTTGACCCCTCCTGGGGATCGAACCTGGTTATATGTTACCATATTATGGTAACATATTTTACATATCGCTCACTCCTTTCAAGAACGTCATAAATCAAAAAACTTGATTTTTCAGGAGAACGTTTTTAAAGTTTAAAAATATAATACAACGTATTAAAAATAAATATCAAGCCACTTATTGAACTTTTTACTGTGCAACAGATCTTCTTAGGTAAAACCTGAAGGTTTTTTCTCCATTTGAAAAATATTTAGTACGTTTAAAAAAATAATTAAACAATACATTTTTTTCAAAATGCAAAAACAACACTTTCTTCCCTGTAGCGGGTATATATTAAGTTAAAAATATGCATATTTTGCTGGGATATAGTACATTTTCTGGGCATTCCGAAAACGTGCACAACTGAAAATTGTCGATTTTTGATTTATGACGTTCTTGAAAGGAGTGAGCGATATTATGTTTAGTGCCAAATGTGAGCCTACTTAACTGAGCGTAGGCAATCTAAATTTGTGACAATTGTGTTATTTTCACAAAACTAGACTTTTTTTGTTGAATAACCCAACGTCCAAGTGACTCTGAAATCTGGCTACGGCTTATGCAACACCGCTTATAACGACTCTACTCGGGCTTCAACTTTATAAGTTTCATAGCCTATGCCTACTCGTGATTGGATTTACTCTTTATGTTTAAAGTTACTATAATCTCATGTAATTCATGAGTGAAAATTCTAGGCAAAAACACTTTTTTTTCACATCTACTAATCACCCCGTACACACTTTGCGGGACAATGCTGTATTTAATGATCTTCGGATTGGATGGCTAGACTCTGGCCAGTGCATAGGGCATAGGGCACTGCATCATGTGAACGCAGTGTTATTTTGATCGTCAACACGAGAAAACCTAGATTTTAGAACAAGCGTTTGGACACACTCAAAATTGTATTTTTATCTACTAAAATAGGGACGTTTTTCAGAGCATTTTGACGCCCCGAAACGAAATGTTTGCTAGGAATTGATTACTTTTCTCTGTATACAGAATGTTGGCCGAAGTCCAGATTTAAAATAGACAATATTCACCATGTATATTTTACGCTCCAATGCTTTTAACCCTGCCTTCCCGGTGTTGTGTACCTAGTACACATTGCTTCTAATAACCATAATATCATAATATCTATATATACAGTAAATACAAGGCTAAGATTTTAGATATTCCTCCATAACATATTTACGCATTCATTTAAAAAATAATATCAATAATAATCACAATTTATCAGGTACATCGGAGGTATTATATATATAAACAGCGCGTGAAGAGTGTGCGGGAACCGCGACACTATATTCGCATCTCGCTCTTGCATAATTGCACTGTACAAGCGTGAGGAGCTCAAAGCCCAATGTTCTCTGGCTAGCGGTCAGTAGCTTTTGGGCTCCCGACAAGAGCGGACCTATGCTTGTTTCGTGAGCGTTGCCAGAAAGTTTTTCAATGTTTTCGGCAAATAAATCTAAATTATTATAATTTTTTACTTCATTTATAATTAATTGATGGGATTAGCTATGAATGTCCGTATTTTTTCGATTTAAAACGGCTAATTTTTATTATTTTTTATTGAGTAGTGACTACCCAACACGTTTTATTTTAGCACCGCATGGAAAAGGTTAAAGTAACGTCATAACAGCGCAGATTCTCACACGATTTGGACCATAGGGTCTAAATCATGGGCGGCCAACCCGCGGCCACCGAATGACGTACTAAATCATGGGCGGCCAACCCGCGGCCACCGAATGACGTACTAAATCATGGGCGGCCAACCCGCGGCCACCGAATGACGTACTAAATCATGGGCGGCCAACCCGCGGCCACCGAATGACGTACTAAATCATGGGCGGCCAACCCGCGGCCACCGAATGACGTACTAAATCATGGGCGGCCAACCCGCGGCCACCGAATGACGTACTAAATCATGGGCGGCCAACCCGCGGCCACCGAATGACGTACTAAATCATGGGCGGCCAACCCGCGGCCACCGAATGACGTACTAAATCATGGGCGGCCAACCCGCGGCCACCGAATGACGTACTAAATCATGGGCGGCCAACCCGCGGCCACCGAATGACGTACTAAATCATGGGCGGCCAACCCGCGGCCACCGAATGACGTACTAAATCATGGGCGGCCAACCCGCGGCCACCGAATGACGTACTAAATCATGGGCGGCCAACCCGCGGCCACCGAATGACGTACTAAATCATGGGCGGCCAACCCGCGGCCACCGAATGACGTACTAAATCATGGGCGGCCAACCCGCGGCCACCGAATGACGTACTAAATCATGGGCGGCCAACCCGCGGCCACCGAATGACGTACTAAATCATGGGCGGCCAACCCGCGGCCACCGAATGACGTACTAAATCATGGGCGGCCAACCCGCGGCCACCGAATGACGTACTAAATCATGGGCGGCCAACCCGCGGCCACCGAATGACGTACTAAATCATGGGCGGCCAACCCGCGGCCACCGAATGACGTACTAAATCATGGGCGGCCAACCCGCGGCCACCGAATGACGTACTAAATCATGGGCGGCCAACCCGCGGCCACCGAATGACGTACTAAATCATGGGCGGCCAACCCGCGGCCACCGAATGACGTACTAAATCATGGGCGGCCAACCCGCGGCCACCGAATGACGTACTAAATCATGGGCGGCCAACCCGCGGCCACCGAATGACGTACTAAATCATGGGCGGCCAACCCGCGGCCACCGAATGACGTACTAAATCATGGGCGGCCAACCCGCGGCCACCGAATGACGTACTAAATCATGGGCGGCCAACCCGCGGCCACCGAATGACGTACTAAATCATGGGCGGCCAACCCGCGGCCACCGAATGACGTACTAAATCATGGGCGGCCAACCCGCGGCCACCGAATGACGTACTAAATCATGGGCGGCCAACCCGCGGCCACCGAATGACGTACTAAATCATGGGCGGCCAACCCGCGGCCACCGAATGACGTACTAAATCATGGGCGGCCAACCCGCGGCCACCGAATGACGTACTAAATCATGGGCGGCCAACCCGCGGCCACCGAATGACGTACTAAATCATGGGCGGCCAACCCGCGGCCACCGAATGACGTACTAAATCATGGGCGGCCAACCCGCGGCCACCGAATGACGTACTAAATCATGGGCGGCCAACCCGCGGCCACCGAATGACGTACTAAATCATGGGCGGCCAACCCGCGGCCACCGAATGACGTACTAAATCATGGGCGGCCAACCCGCGGCCACCGAATGACGTACTAAATCATGGGCGGCCAACCCGCGGCCACCGAATGACGTACTAAATCATGGGCGGCCAACCCGCGGCCACCGAATGACGTACTAAATCATGGGCGGCCAACCCGCGGCCACCGAATGACGTACTAAATCATGGGCGGCCAACCCGCGGCCACCGAATGACGTACTAAATCATGGGCGGCCAACCCGCGGCCACCGAATGACGTACTAAATCATGGGCGGCCAACCCGCGGCCACCGAATGACGTACTAAATCATGGGCGGCCAACCCGCGGCCACCGAATGACGTACATATTTTTAAACCGGTGATAAATTGTTTGATACACCAACAAAATATATGCGCCCAAGTATTATCTGTGAGTCAAGTCATCCATGTTTAAAAAAAACATATACCCATGAAAACAACAAAATTTCCTGATGTAAAACATCTGTTTTTTTGTATGTAAAACATCTGTTTTACATACAAAAAAATTAGTGCCTTTGGATCTACATACGTTAATAAAACCCTTACCGCACCCCAATGGTGCATAGGGCACCACTTCATATAAACGCAGTGTTATCTCGATCGATTACACATGAAGGAAAGGTGATCGGCCCTCCACTTCAGGTACCAGTCCAGTGTAATATTGAATAAATATTAGAGTGAAAAAATCACTTATATTTATTAAACCCCCCTGGGAATCGAACCCGGGACCTCCAGAACGGTAGGCGAGCATGCTGACCATTACACTACGGAGGCGGACATACGTTTGTGAAGCTTTTTTTTTCCAAAATGAAATAATAAAAATAAAATTAGGGCGTGAATAACAGACGTAAATCTCGAAATCTAGTTAAGGTGTGCAATTTTGACTATTAAAATAATAATAAATAATAAAACCCTTATCCGCACCCCAATGGTGCATAGGGCACCACTTCATATAAACGCAGTGTTATCTCGATCGATTACACATGAAGGAAAGGTGATCGGCCCTCCACTTCAGGTACCAGTCCAGTGTAATATTGAATAAATATTAGAGTGAAAAAATCACTTATATTTATTAAACCCCCCTGGGAATCGAGCCCGGGACCTCCAGAACGGTAGCCGAGCGTGCTGACCATTACACTACGGAGGCGGACATACGTTTGTGAAGCTTTTTTTTCCAAAATGAAATAATAAAAATAAAATAGGGCGTGAATAACAGACGTAAATCTCGAAATCTAGTTAAGGTGTGCAATTTTGACTATTAAAATAATAATAAATAATAAAACCCTTATCCGCACCCCAATGGTGCATAGGGCACTGCGTCATATAAACGCAGTGTTATCTTGATGGTTTACACATGAAGGAAAGGTGATCAGCCCTCCGCTTCAGGTACCAGTCCAGTGTAATATTGAATAAATATTAGAGTGAAAAAATCACTTATTTTTATTAAACCCCCCTGGGAATCGAACCCGGGACCTCCAGAACGGTAGCCGAGCGTGCTGACCATTACACTACGGAGGCGGACAAAAAATAGATTTAGTAAAATTAAGTAACCTTGGTGTGCATTTTAGGGATTTTCATCGTTTCATTTCGCATCATCGATCTAATATCCTCGTCTCGCTGGTTTTATGACGTCTTGACCCTAAACGGACAGTGAGGATCCTCACTGATATTATGACGTCTTTGCGGTGACTCGGGTACAGTGTTGCCATATCGCTCACTCCTTTCAACAACGTCATGTATTAAAAATCGTCAATTTTCATTTGTGCATGTTTTCGAAATGCCCAGAAAATGTACTATATCCCAGCAAAAGAGGCATATTTTAAACTTAATATTTACCCGCTACAGAGCAGAAAGTGTTGTTTTTGCATTTTGAAGAAAATGTATTTTTCATTTTTTTTTTTTTAAATATACTAAATATTTTTCAAATGGAGAAAAAACCTTCAGGTTTACCTAAAAAGATCTGTTGCACAGTAAAAAGTTCAATAAGTGACTTGATATTTATTTTTAATACATTGTATTATATTTTTATGTTTTAAAAACGTTCTCCTGAAAAATCAAGTTTTTTGATTGATGACGTTCTTGTAAGGAGTGAACGATATGGCAAAACTGCTCGTGTAGGTCCCTAAACGGACAGTGAGGCTGTAAGGGCCCTTGCGCACTTGCGACCCTTCAAGCATCAGCATGTATAACACCCTCGCTGGTGTGATGGCGCCTTTAGCTGACGGAGTCGAAACAATTATTGACAAAATGATTCGCGGCCTTATCGGCGCTTATATCGGGTCTGCGTGTCGATCAGCACTGTGGATAAGGCGCCTACGTTATAGGTCAAGTATAATGAACAAACTCGATAATACGCCACACGAATGGGTCCGCCCAGCGCAGAAAGGTGGCTGACGTTATATAGGGGGTACGTTTTGTTCAAAGGTGTACAAATTCGAATTTCCCGCAAATTGATGGTGGTATAGCTAGTTGCTGTGGTAATTGCTAAGTTGCTGCGGTCACTTGTAGCAAGTTGCTATATTGTGTGGCGACGTGTTGCCGCGATTCGTGATCACGTGTGGTGATCGTGATTTTTAATGCAAAGAAGAAGTGGTGCCAGAATGAAAATGAAAGAATGCTGTACTTACGTTATTCCTTTTATTCAAATAAATGTTACGCTTCCGTCCTGCTCACGCCAGCGCTGCAAACTCGACGGTGGAGCTACATCTCCTACAGTGGCATGTGGCATGTTGCGCCATCTTGTCAAAACCACAGCTCTGTCACAGCAATTCCATTCAACTGAGGTACAAAGAAAGTCAGTAATCGTGGTTCTGTAGCGCTCTCTATTGACCGTAACATTCTGGCCGGCATCGTCTTTTCAAAAAATGCGGGCCGGTGATTCCACCTGCCCATAAAGCACAACAAACAGTGACTTTGAATGGATACAAGCACGTCTCGACAAAGGCTTCTGGATTTGAACCACATTCGGCAATCCTGCTTATTGACACAGCCATTTAACCAAAAATATGCCTCATCGGTGAACAAAATTTTGCGTTGAAAAAGATGATCAAGCTGAATATTGTTTTCACCTACTCTAGGCAACGAGAAACTGCTGAAATACGAATGCTCAGGTGCTCAGCTGGAGTGTCCCTTAGAGACAGAATAAAGAGTCGACGCATTCGTGGGAGCCTGGCTGTAACAGCCATCAATAGTAAGGTAGGGGAAAGGCAATTGGAGGTGGTATGGGCACATAGGGCGCAGAGACCCTGATCATATTGTGAACCAGGCAATCCCCATAGAAAGGCATCTAGAGGAAGACCAAAGAATTCATGGGTGCTGCAGAGAGATAACATGGTCCCAAGGCATAGCCTAGGTGACGCTGTATATGACAGAAGGACCTACAGCCCGAGGACGAGGAGAGCTAAAATAACGCCGATATCATTCCCTTAAAAAAGCCAAAGTGTGTATTTTTATACCAATCTTTTAGGCATATTTTTGTACCAATTATTTAGACCTATTTTTGTACCAATCCTTTAGACACGCCCAAAACGTCAAGTCGGTTTAAAACGCGCGTAATTTCCCATCAATTTGCAATCATTTGGTATCAAATTCGACCTAACCCTTCGCGTGCGAAGTGCAAATAAAACCGACAGTGAAATACGAAATCACGCCACAGCCGCACGCCAAGTGTTACCTGCACGAACGCGCTCCCAATGTCACACATAAGGTTAGCTTTTTAACCACTCATTAAATACATTGAAAAAAAAATACAGCTTTAATAATAAAAATAATTTTGGATAATTTATGTAGCGCCAAGAACTAACTAACTAACTAACTGACCATCACGCCGCTTTTTCGCGGAGGTAGGCAGAGGGAATAGAACGCCGCACCAAATATTTTATATAAAAAATAGCTCCTTTAATTGGAGATAATCCAGATCTGTGAACAAGTATTTGGACACACTCAAAATGTTGTAGATGAAGATTTTTTGAATTACCTAACGTCCAAGTGACTCTGAAATCTAGCTACGGCTTATGCAACACCGCTTATCATGACACTACTCGGGCTTCAACTTTTTAAGTTTCATAGCCTATGCCTACTCGTGAGTGGATTTACTCTTAATGTTTAAAGTTACTATAATTTCATGTAATTCATGAGTGAAAATTCTAGGCAAAACCAGTCCAATAATATTTTTCTATATTAAAAAATAAATAAATAAAATGGGCGCATGATTTTGGTCACAGGGGTCCAGGTCTGAGATGGTTCTCAAAACAGTAGTAAACCTTGGAGAGCTTTCTCCATTATTTTTTTGCGATAAAAGAGAAAGTTTTGCTCGCAGGGCAAATAAATCCGCTAAAAATAGAATTTATTGCCTTGTTTCTCGAAAGAAAAACACTTCCAAACGATATATTTTGCCTTGAGTATCAATAGCCTTCCATCTTATCTCTGTTATTTGAGTTTACAGCTATATATATATATATATATATATATATATATATATATATATATATATATATATATATATATATATATATATATATATATATATATATATATATATATATATATATATATATATATATATATATATATATATATATATATATATATATATATATATATATATATATATATATATATATATATATATATATATATATATATATATATATATATATATATATAATTAATAAAACCCTTATCTGCACCCCAATGGTGCATAGGGCACTGTGTCATATTAACGCAGTGTTATCTTAATCGTTTACACATGAAGGAAAGGTGATCAGCCCTCCGCTTCAGGTACCAGTCCAGGGTAATATTGAATAAATAGTACAGTGAAAAAATCACTAATATTTATTTTACCCCCCCTGGGAATCGAACCCGGGACCTCCAGAACGGTAGCCGAGCGTGCTGACAATTACACTACGGATGCAGAGATATATATATATATATATATATATATATATATATATATATATATATATATATATATATATATATATATATATATATATATATATATATATATATATATATATATATATATATATATATATATATATATATATATATATATATATATATATATATATATATATATATATATATATATATATATATATATATATATATATATATATATATATATATATATATATATATATATATATATATATATATATATATATATATATATATATATATATATATATATATATATATATATATATATATATATATATACAGGATAAATAATCGTCGAGTATGTATGAGGAGACGCATGAACGTGGAAGAGGCGAAGAATGTTTGCAAAGACAGAGTGGTGTGGCGATCGATTCTATCTGCCTACCCCTGCTGGCAAGCGGCGTGATGGTTAGTTAGTTAGTTAGAAAAATCACTTATATTCAACTGACCCCCCCCCCCCGGGAATCGAACCCGGGACCTCCGGTACGTTAGTCTAGCCTGCTGACCATTACACTACGAAGGCGTAGAACGAATACACATACATAATATTGTATCGTAAGAATGGATCTTTTGTCAGACGGGAGGAATATATAATTTAACATACTCAACCTATAAAGGATTGTATTAGACTCGTGAAGTGTTTATAACACCCGATATAATCAATATTTTCATTCATCATTTGATTTTGCAAAATTCGCCTTCGTAAAAACGCTGTTTTCGCAAGTTGGTAATGAATGACGTCACAGAAACGATGGACTTATTTTAATAATGGCGACTTTGCTTAATTATTGGCGGCTCTATTTGTTGATGTATATGGTCCCCCCTCCCCTCATATTTGTATAACACAAACGGTAGTGTAGATGTAAACAAAAAATCCACACTATTACAGCCCTATACAGCAGATACATAAAGGGATACGCCCCATAAAACACCCGATGACGTAAAATTTGATGACGTATGCGAACGCACGTTTTTCGTTTTATTAAAATGTGTAAAGTTTAAACCTTCATATCTCCCTTAGTTCCCTACAGATACCAATAAGAATGCTACCGATAGAAACTAACTAACTAACTAACCATCACGCCGCTTCCCCGCAGGGGTAGGCAGAGAGAATAGAGCGCCACACCACTCTGTCCTTGCAAACATTCTTCGCCTCTTCCACGTTCATGCATCTCCTCATACATACCCGCCGATTGTTACGACTCCTAACCTGACCACTTTCAAGTATTTGGCATACCTGATCGTGCCATGTTTTTCTCGGTCTTCCTCTGCTTCTCTTCCCACTAACATTCGCCTCATAAATTTGTTTAACCGTTCATTCCTCAGTCATTCGTTCTACATGTCCAAACCATCTCAACACACCTTTCTTAATTTTATCGATAATGCTTATCTCAGCTTTGCATTCCTTCCTTATTTCACTATTCGCACATCTATCATACATCGTTTTGTCGCACATTCTTCTGAGAGATCGCATTTCGACTGCATTCAGTCTACTTTTATCCTTCTTTTGCCAACTCCATGTTTCACTTCCATACATTAGAGTTGGAACCAGGACTCCGTTGTGCACTGCCAGTTTGGCTTCCGCTGATAGGTTTTTATTTGCTATAACTGATTTCAGTGCACCATTCACTTTGTTCCCAGCATTCACTCTCCTTTCCATGTCTTTATCAATCTTTCCATCCCTAGAAAACATACTACCCAAATACACAAATACACCGATTGTGATTTTTCATATTAATTTATTAGCCAATAATGACACATCTTGAGAATGATCCATTGTGATATGCTGATAATATTTTTTTCCACTGGTATTGAAAATGAATTAATTTTTGTTTTTTTTCATGTTCTAGGAATGTCCCGAGGGAGTCGTCCAGGAAGACTCGTTCAAGGACATCTACGCCAAGTTCTTCCCGCACGGCAGTGAGTGTATTTTTCTCAATTTCTCGATCTTCTTTTTCTTAGTTTCGAAAACGACAGATGTTTTCATCTTCTGGTACAAATTAAAACTTTTAAAAAAAAATATTTTTATTTTATTTTTTATTATTTTTAAACCCAATGGTGCATAGGGCACTGCGTCATATAAACGCAGTGTTATCTTGATCGTTTACACATGAAGGAAAGGTGATCAGCCCCCCGCTACCGTGGTATATAGTTGTCAATAATGGGTAGAATTGGTGAATGTTACACGTGCGTAAAGTGATCAATTAAAAACCAGCCTATGACGGTCGTCAGCCCCGTAAATGCCCAGACTTTCATAGTCTTCTTCATCTTTGATGAGATGTAAAAAAATAATACGAATTGAGAGGTTCCACTGTAATGGATTCTTCGATATTCGTCGCGGGCCCAAACGGCCGATACCGGGAGACGGTGCCCTAATTGATAGGTGACCGGTGTCGCCGCATATCGCGTCGGCCGATCGATACGTGAATGGGTGACAAGTGGCCGTGTTGTCACTCCGCGTCTGTAGTGAGCTGCATTCTGGGCCGCGCTCTGTTGACACGTTTATACGTTATCGTACAGTGCACGTCACGAACCCGTGCTATTTTTAAACGGGGCAGACGGCAACGCTCGCGGGTATAGGGGAGCAAGTGTCTGATTGTTCAAACATATCGCTCACTCCTTTCAAGAACGTCTTAAATAAAAAAACTTGATTTTTCAGGAGAACGTTTTTAAAGTTTGAAAATATAATGCAACGTATTAAAAATAAATATCAAGCCACCTTTTGAACTTTTTACTGTGCAAAAGATCTTTTCAGGTAAAACCTGAAGCTTTTTTCTCCATTTGAAAAATATTTTGCATATTTAAAAAAATAATTAAACAATATATTTTCTTCAAAATGCAAAAAACAACAATTTTTTCTGCCCAGTAGCGGGTAAATATTAAGTTAAAAATATGCCGCTTTTGCTGGGATATAGTGCGTTTTCTGGGCATTCCGAAAACGTGCACAACTGAAAATTGTCGATTTTTTATTTATGACGTTCTTGAAAGGAGTGAGCGATATGAGATTACCAAATACAATGCTTCAAATAATGTTTAAAACAACATTTAGATTTGTCCAAATACTCGTTCACAAATCTGGATTGTCTCCAATTTGGAGTAATTTTTTAACATTCATTTTTGACATTTCAACGTACACTCAAAGAACTACTAAGTGGACCAAATCCTGAATTTGGGCGCACTTAAAATATTATGTTGAATTCCCAAGTGGACCTAATCCTGAATTTGGGCACACTTAAAATACTGCAAGCAACTTCCAAGTATACCAAATCCTAAATTTGGACACACTTAAAATATTGTAA
Source organism: Brachycentrus maculatus (assembly GCF_059751285.1). Classification (NCBI taxonomy): domain Eukaryota; kingdom Metazoa; phylum Arthropoda; class Insecta; order Trichoptera; family Brachycentridae; genus Brachycentrus; species Brachycentrus maculatus. The sequence continues at coordinate 363,389 of NW_028281091.1, forward strand.
GTAACTCCCAAGTGGACTAAATCCAGAATTTGGGCACACTTACAATATTGTAAATTACTCCCAAGTAGACCAAATGCTTAATTTGGGCATACTTAAAATATTATAAATAAATCTCAATCTTGAATTTGGGCACACTTAAAATATTGTAAGTGACTCCCAAGTGGACCAAATCCTGAATTTAAGCTCACTTAAAATATTATGTTAAACTCCCAAGTGGACCTAATCCTGAATTTGGGCACACATAAAATATTGTAAGTAACTCTCAAGTAGACCAAATCCTGAATTTAGGCACACTTAAAATATTGTAAATAAATCTCAATCTTGAATTCGGGCACACTTAAAATATTGTAAGTAACTTCCAAGTATACCAAATCCTGAATTTGGGCACACTTAAAATATTACGAATATTGAACGTTGACTTGACCTATTCGTCCAGTGTACCTATGCTTATGTACCTACGCGGGCAGGTCGGGTGACACATTTATAGCTTTATATTTACCAACATCAGTAGTGCCCTGAACCCGATGTGGACTTCCATACCTCAGTTTGCAAATCAACTTCAAAACCCGACATGTCCATTTTTAGACGAAAATTAGTTATTGTTATGTGATAAGGTGTTAGAAACTATGGCTCTAACAAAAGAAACAAATATCTTGTTTTGGCATCTCAAAAGGTGTTAAACAGGGATGTGTAATGTCGCCGTGGATCTATGATGATGTATGTGTTCCAAAATTTGAGTATTGTGATTGTCTATCATGGGCAGAATGCTGAATGTCGCACTTGTATAAAGTGATCACTTACACCAGCCTATGACAGGTGTATATTATTATTTTTTATTGTTTTTCAGATGCCACGATGTACGCGCATTATGTGTTCAAAGCCTTCGACGTCAATTGTAACGGAGCCATCAGTTTTCGGGTAAGTGTATTTTATATATAGAATTAGAAGCAGAGGAATACCAAAGAAAAATTGGCATGATCAAGTACTCCTAATACTTAGGCGTGGTCAGGTCAGAAGGGGGAGTAATCGGCGGGTTGTGTGAGGAGATGCGTGAATGTGGAAGAGGCGAAGATTTTTTAGTTAGTTTAGTTAGTTAGAATGACACATTGCTCACTCCTTTCAAGAACGTCATAAATCAAAAATCGTCGATTTTCAGTTGTGCATGTTTTCGGAATGCTCAGAAAATGTACTGTATCCCAGCAAAAGCGGCATATTTTTAACTTAATATTTACCCGCTACAGGGCAGAAAGTGTTGTTTTTGCATTTTGAAGAAAAGGTATTGTGTAATTATTTTTTTAAATATACTTAATATTTTTCAAACGGAGAAAAAACCTTCATGTTTTACCTAAAAAGATCTGTTGCACAGTAAAAAGTTCAATAAGTGACTTGATATTTATTTTTGATACATTGTGTTATATGTTTCAACTTTAAAAACGTTCTCCTGAAATATCAAGTTTTTTGATTTATGACGTTCTTGAAAGAAGTGGGCGACATGTTTCATTTATATTGATTTTTTCATGTTGAGACACCTTTGAAAAAGTTGTGTCGCTTCTTCAGGACCTGCTGGTGACGCTGTCGACGCTGCTGCGCGGCTCCATCTACGAGCGCCTGCGCTGGACCTTCCGGCTGTACGACGCCAACGGCGACGGCTGCATCTCGCGCGCCGAGCTGGCCGACATAGTGCAGGCCGTGCACGAGCTCATGGGCCGCCGCGCGCAGCACGTGGAGGACGACCGGCGCTGCCGCGAGCAGGTGCCGCATCCGTGTCACTCTGTATCTCGTGTCACTCTATCCCCCGCCACTCATTAATCTACCATCATATCGCCAGTCACTCTGTATTCCTTGTCACTGTATCCCCTGCCACTCAATGATCTACCATTATATCACCAGTCACTCTGAATTCCATGTCACTGTATCCCCCGCCACTCATTAATCTACCATCATATCGCCTGTCACTCTGTATCCCCTGCCACTCATTAATCTACCATCATATCGCCAGTCACTCTGTATTCCTTGTCACTGTATCCCCTGCCACTCAATGATCTACCATTATATCACCAGTCACTCTGAATTCCATGTCACTCTATCCCCCGCCACTCATTAATCTTCCGTCTCATCTCCCGTCACTCTTTATCTATCGCCCGTCGCTCCGTATCTCCTGTAATTCTACCCCACGCCACTCATTACTGTCGTATCTCTCTTTGTCATTTTATCTCTTGTCACTCATTTATCAACTGTCATATCGCCTGTTGCTCTATTTACTTGCTGTCGTATCGCTTGTCACTGTCTGTCTGTCGTCATATCCCCTACCTCTCATTTATCTACCATTATATCTCCTATCACTCCATGTTCCAACCGTCATATCGCCCGTCACTCTTTATCATCTGCCATCATATCGCTTGTCACTCTGTCTGTCATATTGCTTGTCACTCTATTTTTCAATCATCATATCGCTTGTCACTCTGTATTTGTCTGCCGTCATATCGCTTGTCACTTGTTATCTATCTGTCATTTTATCCCCTACCTCTCATCTCATCTACCATTATATCTCCTATCACTCCATTTCCCAACCGTCAAATCGCCTGTCACTCTATTTCCTACTGTCAAATCGCCTGTCACTCTATTTTCTTCTGTCAAATCGTCTGTCTCTCTATTTCCTACTGTCAAATCGCCTGTCTCTCTATTTCCTACTGTCAAATCGCCTGGCACTCTATTTCCTACTGTCAAATCGCCTGTCACTCTTTCTCCCTACTGTCACATCGCTCATCGCTCATCGCACAATTTACTTTTATTTATATTCTATATATCTCCTTCTCAGGTCGACAGGGTGTTCAGAAAGCTAGACCTGAACCAGGACGGCGTCATCACCATCGAGGAGTTCATGGAGTCGTGCCTGAAGGACGAGGTCATCACGCGGTCCCTGCAGATGTTCGACGCGCCGCTGTGATGAAATCCCGATCTCCGTCCATTCACGCCGCACCCGACCGACGTCGCGCGCGCGGACCGACCCCACGGCGCCCCCAGCGCGTGATGAAACCGACCTTAATGATGAACATGCCACCCGACCGTCGCTACATCGGAAATGATGAAATTTATATTAAAATTTTAATATTGATGTAATTTTAATGAGCTGTCGTTTTTAACGTGATGAGACGGACATTAATAATATACATGCCATTCGACCTTCGCTTCATCGGAAATGATGAAATCTACAGTGAATTTTAAATTGATGTAAATTATAAAAATTGAGCTCATAAGAGCTGTCGTATTTAACGTGATGAAACGGACATTAATAATATACATACCAACCGACCTACGCTACATCGGGAATGGTGAAATCTAGAGTAAATTTTAAAATTGATGTCGTTTTAATGGGCTGGTTTTTAACGTGTAGGACACTATTTTATATCGATTTTTCAAATCAGAATTCGAACTTGAACATTTTGTATGGTTTACAAACGTTTTAACCACTGTACTACCGCATATTAAAATATATATTTAAAAAATCTTATATTCTGAATTTCACAGTTTCAAAAGATGTGTTTTTTTTTCAATTTCGCGTCATATGGTGCACTGCGTTGGTACGATGTCGCGTTGCGTTGAACGCAAATAACGCAAAATGAATAATAAATTAAGATTTGTGCTCCAATACGTTGTAACAATATTAAGAAAATCGAGGTGTGAGACGAAGAATGTTTGCAAGGACAGAGTGGTGTGGCGCTCTATTCTCTCTGCCTACCCCTGCGGGGAAGCGGCGTGAGGGTTAGTCAGTTAGTTTTTTTAGGTGTGAGACGGAAATTTTTGCGAGGCCGAAATTCCTGAAGTCTTTTTTATCCATCTTACCATTATCAAGCGCCCACTGGTGCATAGGGCACTGAATCACTGAATGTAGTCTTGACTGTTTCTTACATGAGGGCACTGTGATCGATCCTGCGCTTCATTTACCAGTCCAGGGTAATAATAATCATGTTTTTATCCTGATAAGCTGGTTTTTTTAAATGGAAAGGGTGGAATCTCAAATTTTGGAAGCCTCTACTAGCTAACAACACCTCATCTGATGCATTGATAGCAATAAAAACGTCATATTAGACGGTTGGCGATGAATTTTAATAAATATTTTATGACTTCATCATTGTGATGAAATTAATCTTAATATATCAATAATAAACTAGTAGTTTTAAGTGAATTTTACTAACGTAACTCTAATGGTAATAAAATGAATGTGCAATAGCTACTTTTAGTGAGATCTTTCGAAAATTTACACGGTGAAATTTGAAATAAATTCAGACTTCATCACCCCGATGAATTTTAGATTTAAGCGATGAAATTGTGAATTTTAACGTAATATACGATGTAAATGTAATATGTGTTATAGGATTTAACGTGTAGGCTGGTAAAAACCAAACATGTCCATATATTAGAATATAATTAATTTTAAATAATATTTTTTATTTATTTATTATTTAATAACTAATTATTTATTATAAAGAACACTTGTATAATATTATTTTTGAGTTTACTATTGTAAACATGACTAGTTTCAAGAATTACAAATGTTCTCATCATGAGGTGAAAACACAAAAGTTTATTTTTTCGCCTGTTGATGAGAACGTCTGTAGTTCTGGAGACTAGTTATGTAAACGCGACTAGTTTCGAGAACTTCAAATGTTCTCATCGTGAGGTGAAAATATAACATTTGTATTTTCGCCTTTTGATGAAAATATTCTGAAAACAAGTTATGTGGTGACGATTAGTTTCGAGAACTTCAAATGTTCTCATCATGAGGTGATAATATAAAATTTGTATTTTCGCCTGTTGTTGAGAATATTCTGAAAACTAGTTATGTAGTCACGACTAGTTTCGAGAGCTTCAAATGTTCTCATCATGAGGTGAAAATACAAAATTTTGTATTTTCGTCTGTTGATGAGAACACGTGTAGTTCTCGAAACTAGCCATGTTTACATTAATAAACTCAAAAGTGATCTTTTACAAGTGTTTTATTTTAATATTTTAATCATCATTTCATCGTCATAATATGTGGAATACCACATCAGTGTATTATTTATTTTAATATTTTTGTTTTTTCGTTGTCGTGATGGGGCACTGTGTTGAATTGATGTTGCATTATATTGATTCAATCTTACGCCTCACGGGTCAGTTCGAGGTAACAATAAAATAATTCAAAAATTTGCTATTACTTCACTCATTAATGCAGTGCCCTATCCATTGCACTGCGATGCCCGAATTTAAAATATTAATATTTTTCAAATGAATTTATTTTTTATAGTACAATAATTTTTAATTTATTTTTTCTAGTCATAATATTATTTGTTTTTTTTCTACCGACCCTGATCCGCACCTGATGGTGCACAGGGCACTGTGTCGCATCGATGCAGTGTTGCTTTGATCGTTAATTGCACGAAGGGTGCCAGTCCAGGGTGGATTAGAGTGAAAAAAAATGTTTTTTTCTGGGAATTGGAAAAACTGGGAATCGAACCCGGGACCTCTAGGATTCACTACATTAGGTTAGGAACAACCATTGTTTTTGTTTGAAATAATTTATGTTTTATATTTAAAATTAAAACGCAATTTGACATCATATCAGATTACAAAGTTGAATTTTAGCAATAAATTATAAATTTTAGTATTTAATAATTTAAATTTCATCACTCGCCATGATTATTATGCCTTTTTACTGCCTTTAAATGTTAGTTGAAATTAAAATTAAAATAATAATTTGTGTTTTTTTAGAAATTGTTATGTATTTTCAAAAATTTGATGAAATTTCTATTTAAATGTTATTTTGTAAAATTATCAATTTCATGTTTAAAAAAATTGTATTTATTTTCATAGATTTGATGAAATTTCTATTTAAACATTATTTTGTGAAATTATCCATTTCATAAATCATTTTTTTTAAAGAATGTCATAGATTTGATGAAATTTCTATGTAAAAATACTTTGTGATATTTTCATTTCAAATTTGTATAATTTTCTAATTTATTTTCATTGATTTGATGAAATTTCTATATTAAAAATATTTTGTGAAATAGTCATTCAAATTTGTAAAATTTTCTAAAGTTGATGAAAATTCTATTAATTTTTTTTGTTGTAAATTTTTTAGTTTTTTGTTTTAAAAAAATTGTAATTTATTTTCATAGATTTGATGAAATATCTATATAGAAATTATTTTTGGAATTTTCATGTCAATTTTGTAATATTTTCTAATTTATTTTCATAGATTTGATGAAATTTCTATTATTTTTGTATTTTTTGCATTTTTTGCATTTTTTTCATTCTTTGTTTTAAAATTTTTGTCATATTTATTTTTGAGATTTGATGAAATTTTAATTTAAAATTATTCTGTGTAATTAAAAAAAAAAGCAATAATAATTTTGGTAGACCGAGAAAAGTATGAAAAAATGATGTTTTTCAAATATGAGAGTGAGTGAGAATGAGTTAATGTAAGACAGTCGTGTAAAATGTTAATGAAGGTTGAATGTTTTTTTATTCATATTAATAAGAATAATTTTAATGCAGAGAGAATGATGTATAATAATTCTCGATGAGAGTTATGCACAGTTTTAATAGAGCAAATGTAAGTCCTGATAATATTTTCAATTCATTATGAGAGAATAAAAAAATTTAATGAAGAGAGAATGTTGTATAATAATTCTCGATGAGAGTTATATACAGTTTTAATAAAGCAAATGTAAGTCCTGATAATATTTTTAATTCATTATGAGAGAATAAAAAAGTTTTAATGAAGAGAGAATGTTGTATAAATAATTCTCGATGAGAGTTATGTACAGTTGTAAGAGAGTTAATAGGTTCTCAATATTTTAATGCAAAGTGAGAATGTACAAATTTTAATGAAGAGAGAATGATGTATAATAATTCTCGATGAGAGTTACATACAGTTTGAATAGAGTGAATGTAAATTTTAACGATTATTCTAAGAATTTTTTTTAAAACAGTGAATGTAAGTTCCGATAACATTTTTTATTCATAATTAGAGCGTATAAAACTTTAATGAAGAGAGAATGATGGATAATAATTCTCGATGAGGGTTATGTACAGTTTTAATAGATTGAATGTAAGTTCTCTCTATATTTTTAATGAAGAGAGAATGTTGTAAAATAATTCTCGATAAGAATTATGTCTAGTTTTAATACTGGATGTTGATTTTAATAACCTATCATTCATAGAAACAGTTATGTACAATTTTAATGAAGAGTGAATGTAAGTTATCATAATAAGAGTGTACAATTTTAATGAAGGGAGAATGATGTAAGTAATGTAATTCTCGATGAGAATTATGTATAGTTTTAATGGGGGAATGTAAATTTTAATAACCAATAATAAAGCAGAGCTATGTACAATTTTAATAAAGAGTGAATGTGTAAGTTCTGTTCATATTTTAAATTTATTATGAGAGTTTGTACAATTTTAATGCAAGGAGAATGATGTATAATAATTCTCGAAGAGAATTATGTACAGTTTTAATAGAGTGAAAGTAAATTTTAATGACTTATTATTAATATAGAGAGTTATGTACAATTTTAATTGGGTGAATGATGGGTAATTTTATAGCAAATGTAATATGCAATTTTAAAGGAGAGTGTTTGTTAGTATTTATATTTATTAATGAAGAGAGAATGATGTTTATTGTCAGTGAGAATTATGTAAGGTTTTAATAAAAAGTGAATGTAAGTTCTGTTAACGATTAAACATTCTTAAAAAGAGATGTGTAAAATTTTAATGGAGAGTGAATGCAAGTTCTGTTAACGATTAAACATTCGTAAAGAGATTTGTGTAAAATTTTAATGGAGAGTGAATGCAAGTTCTGTTAATATTTAAACATTCGTAAAGAAATTTGTGTAAAATTTTAATAGAGAATGAATGTAAGTTCTGTTAACAATTTAACATTCGTAAAGAGAGTTGTTTTAATAGAGAGTGAATGTAAGTTCTGTTAACGATTTGACATTCATAAAGAGAGTTGTGTAACATTTTAATAGAGAGTGAATGTAAGTTCTGTTAACAATTTAACATTCGTAAAGAGAGTTGTTTTAATAGAGAGTGAATGTAAGTTCTTTTAAAGATTTAACATTCATAAAGAGAGTTGTGTAACATTTTAATAGAGAGTGAATGTAAGTTCTGTTAACAATTAAACATTCATAAAGAATGTGGTGTAAAATTTTAAAAGAGAAAGAATGGAAGTTCTGTTAATGTATAAAGAGAATTGTGTAAAATTTTAATGGAGAATGAATGGAAGTTCTGTTAATGTATAAAGAGAGTTGTGTAAAATTTTAATGGAGAATGAATGGAAGTTCTGTTCATGTATAAAGAGAGTTGTGTAAAATTTTAATGGAGAATGAATGGAAGTTCTGTTAATGTATAAAAGATAGTTCTATAAAATTTTAATGGAGAATGAATGGAAGTTCTGTTAATGTATAAAGAGAGTTGTGTAAAATTTTAATGGAGAATGAATGCAAGTTCTGTTTATGTTTAAACATTCATAAAGAGAGTTCAATGAATTTGAATGAATTAAAATTTATTTGTAAGTGATTTTTAAAAGCGAGAATGTTAGATGAGTAACGTTTTAGAGGAGTGGACGTAATACGATATTTGTGATGAAGTTTAGTAAAATTATAGCGAGTCAGACTGTTATGGAAAATTTAAAAGTGTAAAAAGCTCATGTGAAAGGTGATGTGAGCTATTCCTAGTTAGTGACAACGTGTTGTGGTAATTTTGTATCAGTTGACTAGAAAATGTAACCCTGAAATGAAAGATGTGTCTTTGACGATGAAAGATGTCTCTTTGACGATGAAAGATGTGTCTTTGACGGTGAAAGATGCGTCTTTGACGATGAAAGATGTGTCTTTGACGATGAATAATGTGTCTTTGACGATGAAAGGTGTGTCTTTGACGATGAAAGATGTGTCTTTGACAGTGAAAGATGCGTCTTTGACGATGAAAGATGTGTCTTTGACGATGAAAGATGTGTCTTTGACGATGAAAGATGCGTCTTTGATAATGAAAGATGTATCTTTGACAGTAAAGGATATTGTAGTCATACAGGAGAAAGTGACCAAGTGCATTTTTTTAAAGAAATGTGATCATTGACTATTTGATATCTTACTAGCTTAATATTGCCCTGAAAAACATCCCAAAGGATTTTGAACTTGGAAGTATAATATATTGACTTGGTAAAAATGACTAACTGCATTGGTGTTTATTTTGTTGCCAAGCAAAAGTGACTTAAATGGCCCTCCTGTACATTTTACGTTTTGTTAGTTGGTCACTTTCTCCTGTACGATATGTCTTTTATAATGAAAAATGTATATATGACAGTGAAAGATGTATCTTTGATAGTGAAAGATGTATATATTTGACAGTGAAAGATGCATCTTTGACAGTGAAAGATGTATTTAAGAAAATGTATCTTTGGTCAGTACAATTTGTCAATACATACGTTACATTCGCCAGTGAAAAACTGGCATACCATACGTAACGTACGTCAAGTGCTGACCAAAAATACGAAAATAGGAAAACCTCGTTATCTTTTGCAAAGCCGTAGATTTGAATGAATCGGCTAGAAAAATTGGTTTTGTCCATTCATCCGAGTCTGCTCTCTATTTGGAGCATATGGAGTCCACACGCCGCCTTCAGGCGAAGAGATAACAAGTATTGATTTTGCGAATGTAGTTGGGAATTAGAATCAAGATTGCAGCAAAGCATTAATTATACAGCCAAACTGAGGAAGGTGTAAGAATAAATGAATTGTACTCTGACAAAATTTTATTAAACAAATTGTACTGTGACAAAATTTTATCAAATGAATTGTAATCTTACAGACATTCTGGCCCGTACGATTCTAGTAGTCAGCTCCGTGGGCCACAATGTCTGGCCCGGCGCAGGTATAACTCTAATCACTGATTTCTCTATCACCCAAGTCTACCTAATAGTAATCAAACCCTTATCCGCACCCCAATGATGCATAGGGCACTGCGTCATATAAACGCAGTGTCATCTCGATCGTTTACACATGAAGGAAAGGTGATCAGCCCTCCGCATCAGGTACCAGTCCTGGGTAAATAATATTAAATAAATATTACGGTGAAAAAATCACTTGATTTATTTTACCCCCCTTGGGAATCGAACCCGGGACCTCCAGAACGGTAGCCGAGCGTGCTGACCATTACACTACGGAGGCGGACATTATCTACACGGTCGTACGAATTGCCAGAGTGTCCCAGAATTAGGGAACGAAAATATTTATTTTAATGGTAGAAAAACGTCGCATTTTTTTCGATCAGAGTAGCAGTTATGAGAAAAAATGGTCAGAGTGGAAAAGGTTATCAAAATTTTGTTAAACAATTTGTAGTACAATTTGTACTCTTCAGCAAAATTGATAAGCCAACACACTCAGAACAGGTTTCATATACTTTTGTTCACCCGTAAATTTAATGAACATAGGAATTTAATTTTTATTTCGTAAAACATTAAAATAATATTAGTGCGGTTGAAACTTATGTATAAATTTTAATACTTTAGTCGTTTTTAGATTTTAACTATGTATGTAAAAAAAAAAAATTTCTTATTCAATTCTTGGACAATGGGGATAATTTTATATATATATATATATATTTTTTATATATATATATATATATATATATATATATATATATATATATATATATATATATATATATATATATATATATGTATATATGTATATATATATATATATATATATATATATATATATGTATATATATATATATATATATATATATATATATATATATATATATATATATATATATATATATATATATATATATATTTATATATATATATATATATATATATATATATATATGTATATATATATATGTATATATATATATATAATATATATATGTATATATATATATGTATGTATATATATATATATATATATATATATATATGTATGTATATATATATATATATATATATATATATATATATATATATATATATATATATATATATATATAGGTTTTTAAAAAACATGAAAGTGACATACATTTAGTTCAAACGGAATAAGCTAGTATTTCACCAATAGCTCAACAGATGGCGCTATAATGGCCCTATTTCTAAATGCATAAAAAACCGTACCTAAATGTGAATGGTTCCACGATCTTCACATATATACAGGTTTAAAAAATTAATGCAATCTTCCTTACTCTATCCCAACTTATCGTCTTTTTAGACTGTCGGAGTCAGCTCTCCTCGTCCTCAGGCTGTAGGTCCTTCTGTCATGGACAACGTCACCTAGGCCATGCCTTGGGATCATGTTATCTGCAGGAGCAGCATCCATGAATTCTCTGGTCTCCCTCTAGATGCCTTTCTATGGCAATTGCCTGGTTAACAATATGATCAGGTTCTCTGCGCCCTATGTGCCCATACCACCTCCAATTGCCTTTCCCCTACCTTACTATTTGATGCCTGTTACAGCCAGGCTTCATTAAAAATGACATTTATGTTTACTTCCCTGGGAATCGAACTCGAGATGTCTGGCATGGTAGCCGAGTGCACTAAACCTCTACACTACAGAGTCTGTTTGTAATATTTTCCACCTAAATGCATGGCACTTCTATGGAGTTTTCAAAAACGTAAAATAATTGTTTTTTTATTGAAAATTAATTAATAATATTGTAATATGTACTGTAAAAATATTGTCAGGTTGTATAAGGAATACGTCCAGGCTTTATATCTGTATACACGAAATTTATATATATACATATAAATATATATATAACTCACACTGCCAGCTGGCTAATCCAAACGCTCCATAATTCGAAGTGTGCTACGGCAAAATGATTTCACGGCTCAGCTGATGCCAGTTTAAAAAATTCCACTGAAGCTGTGAAAACTTTCAGCAAAGCCATCAATTGGGAGGAACGTGTATTTGATGAGGCATTTCTATCCATTGTTGCGCGGTATGATGGATAATCCTGAAACTATCCGGAGCATCGGTCTGTATGTTCCCGATAGTTAGCTAAGGACAGCGTGGGCATAGATAGTTTCCCATTCCTATATACAGGAGCAACCTGCCGATGGTTATGCCTGTAGGAAGATATGCTGAACAATACCTGTTCCATGTGCCTGCATGGGAATACCCATAAGGGATTCTTCTATGGTACATCTTTAACAAGAGTCTTTTTGCTTACTTCATAATTTTTTGTGTTAAAATACATACGCTTTAAATTTTAGTTTGTAATTTATATGTTAATTTTAACTAAATAAATTGAATTGAATTGGCTGAAGGAGTCGTCCAGAACACTAAGGAATTGATGATTTTAAGACGAAGGCGTTATTTTTATCCCTTGAACACCAGTTAGGTTCGTTGGCTCAAAAGGGAATATCAAATTTTTCAAGCTAAACTAAAAATGTTAGATTTTTAAACTTGAACTTTGATGTGTTACTTGAGCCCAGTACAAAAAAAAATTAGATCTGTATTTGGTCTACAATAATGAATGTATGGACATGATTCATTGTTTCCCTGACAGGTGACACTTATTGTCACCATACGTTCATTATTGTAGACCAAATACAGATCTAAATAATTGTTTTGTACTGGGCTCAAGTAACACATCAAAGTTCAAGAAGCCCCCTTCTACGGTACCTAAACAAAAATGTAATAAGAGCATTTTCATATACAGATTTTTTTATCTTACTCTCAAAACAAACTGAACGATTCCCTTATCTGAACACCCACTGATTAATTTAATATAAGTTTGGATTAGCAAGCTGGCACTGTACTAGGAAGTTTTTGTTGAATATTTTTCCACCGTTTTTGAATCTTTCACAATGCTTGTCTTTTGTACGCTGCAAATCAGTTTGAATATGAATACGCTTTATTAAATCCTCACTTTGCAATACAGTGTCAGAAATGAAGGCTCCAAGGAGCATATCTGGCAACAGTCTACGGGATAGAATAAGGAACGCCAGGATCAGGGAAATATGCGAGATGGAAGATGCCGTTAGGTGGGGAAGGCAACGAAGGAGACAATGGTATGCTCAAACAAATTCTGCAAATTGAGGATATTCCGACCTGTCTTAAAAAAAGTGTATGAATCCTGCATACTGCCCCAGTGAACACATCGCTCACTCCTTTCAACATCATCAAACTTGATTTTTCAGGAGATCGTTTTTAAAGTTTAAAAATACAATACAATGTATTAAAAATAAATATCAAGCCACTTATTGAACTTTTTACTGTGCAACAGATCTTTTTAGGTAAAACCTGAAGGTTTTTTCTCAGTAGTATGTTTAAAAAAATAATTAAACAATACCTTTTCCTCAAAATGCAAAAACAACACTTTCTGCCCTGTAGCGGGTAAATATTAAGTTTAAAATGTGCCGCTTTTGCTGGGATATAGTACATTTTCTGGGCATTCCGAAAACATGCACAACTGAAAATTGACGATTTTTTATGTATGCCGTTGTTGAAAGGAGTGAGCGATATGCACTAGAAGAGAAATGCAAAGTGAACACAGCAATCCATAAAAATATCCATGCTCGATTTAAGTCTGATGGATAAAATAAAAAAATGGAGATACCTGGAAAAGAACCAAAGTATATGATATTATGGATTACGTGGTAAAACTCAAATGGCAGAGTGGGCAGGATATATTGCAAGACAGGACCCCACAAGATGGACTTCAAGAATTCTACGATGGAGACCTTGGGAGAACATAAGAGGCGTCGGAAGACCCCAAAAGAGATGGTCCGACGACTTAGTCGCTGTGGGGGGTAGAAACTGGCTGCAAGCAGCAACCGACCGGAGGAGATGGAAAGAAGGGGAAGAGGCCTATTTCCAACAGTGGAGGACAGAGGGCCCAGCCCCACACTATGTGTCTTATGATCTGCTCATCACTCACACTCAGGGTTGTTCCTTTTCTGCACTACTTGCATGGACACGGGAGCCGTGCCTGGCTCACAGAATGTGTGAAGGATTTAAACGAGCGTATTCCTACTAAACACTCCTCAATGTCGACTGACAGGGTTCATGAATTATTTCTACGACTAATATCTATATATCTTTTAAAAAGCAATTGTTAAAATGTTTAAGGGCGCGTTCAGACGGAGAAATTTGACGGTGTTTAAAATTATACATGTTTCGTCTTTAAAATTGTTGACAAATTTCTCGTAATTTTAAGACTAAAAATGTAATGGGTAAAATTGAAAATAAGATATTCCCGTCCTGTAAATTTTTAAATAATTTTTAACACATATGTATTTTCCTTCAAAAGACATACACATTTTAATCAGAGGGTCATTGTGACGAACCGAGATGCCTTCTTCACAAGTGTCTCAACTTAAAAGGGAGCCATCTGTCGTTTCTATATGAAAGTAGATGGAAGTCCGAGCAGCCTACGACCCGGCATTCGGCCGGGTTGAGCGGTCACTTTACACACTTGTGTAACGTTCGCCATTGTGACCATTATTGAACTTCCATATATTATATATAGATTTACTGGTCAAACAGTCTTTTAACCCTTATCTGTACCCCAATGGTGCATAGGGCACTGCATCACGCAGTGTTATTTAGATCGTTAACACATGAAGGAAAGGTGATCAGCCCTCCGCTTCCGGTAATATTGAATAAATATAAGAGTGAAAAAATCACTTATATTTGTTTGCCCCACCTGGGAATCGAACCCGAGACCTCCAGTATGGTAGCCGAGCATACTGACCATTACACTACGGAGGCGGACACATACACATACATATATATATATATATATATATATATATATATATATATATATATATATATATATATATATATATATATATTTAACCTTTCCGGGAGTATGGACGTAAATGAACGTCAGTGCGAATTTTCCTCAAAGGAGTATCCAGGTTAATGAAGGTCGAAGTCCGTCTGTCAGTTAGTATGATGTAACTTGTATAGCAAAGACATCTGTGGATATTTGTATTTAACTTTGTCATAATATAAAACCTAGAGATGGTGAACTTTATTTTTTATCTAAATTATTTTTACATAATTTCTGTCTTCATAATACAAATATTTTATTTAACAAAAAAAATACATATTTAAGATAAAGATAAAAACCCTTATCCGCACCCCAATGGTGCATAGGGCACTGCATCATATAAACGCAGTGTTATCTTGATCGTTAACACACGAAGGAAAGGTGATCAGCCCTCCGGTTCAGGTTACCAGTCCAGCGTAGTATTGAATAAATATTACTGTGAAAAAATCACTTATATTTATTATACCTCCCTTGGGAATCGAACCCGGGACCTCCAGAACGGTAGCCGAGCGTGCTGACCATTACACTACGGAGGCGGACAAAAATACATATTTAATGTAAGTAAAACCCATTCCCAAGAGAAAGTCTGACATTAATTGTTTCACTCATGGAAAGGTTAACAGGTTTTCTCGGGTAGTCACATTGATGCCTCAAATGAATTTTTAAAACACAAACAGACAATCTTTTTCAAAATGTGTTTCTGGATATTTTGTATTGCGTCTACCAAACACAAATCGCTGTTGTCTTTTCAATATGGTATTTTACAAATTGCAGGTTGATCTTTATTTCTTTTTTATAAACAACCTGTTTATCTTTGCAATGTGATTTGATTTCATACTTGTATTTCAGCAAAAAAGAAAATGTGTAAAAAAATAATTGGATGTTGATAAATTATATGAAAAAATAGGTGATGTTTTATTTATTGTATACCCCTGGAATTAAAATTAGACATATCGCTCACTCCTTTCAAGAACGTCATAAATCAAAAACCGTGATTTTTCAGGAGAGCGTTTTTAAAGTTTAAAAATATAATACAATGTATTAAAAATAAATATCAAGCCACTTACTGAACTTCTTACTGTGCAACAGATCTTTTTAGGTAAAACCTGAAGGTTTTTTCTCCATTTGTAAAATATTTAGTTTATTTAAAAAAATAATTAAACAATACCTTTTCTTCAAAATGCAAAAACAACACTTTCTGCCCTGTAGCGGGTAAATATTAAGTTAAGAATATGCCGCTTTTGCTGGGATATAGTACATTTTCTGAGCATTCCGAAAACATGCACAACTGAAAATTGTCGATTTTTTATTTATGACGTTCTTGAAAGGAGTGAGCGATATCCATCCAGAGGGCGCTGGAATCAAAATTGGACATATCTATGAAAATTGGAAAACGAGGTATTGATGCCGAAATAAATATTCCCTTACTGGTCCAATGTCAAATCTCATTCGACATCGATTTTTTTCCTCTTAGGTCCCATGAAGAGGAAGCAGAGTGGTGTGGCGTTCTATTCTCTCTGCCTACCCCTGCGGTGATTTGTAAATATCTCAAATAAATTTCGTATTGGACAATTCTAATTTTTCAAATTTAACTAATACCTTCAAATTTAAAATTTTCGAATTTGGTTTGTAAACCGTCCAATTTGATATATTAAATGTCCAATTTGATTATTTATAATTTAATAATTTGTTTTAAAACGCGTCCAATTTGATTAATATTTGTCCAATTTGTTTTGTAAAGCGTCCATTTGGTTTTTAATTCCACCAATTTGATTATTTAAAAGTCCAATTTTGTAGTTTAGATGTCCAATTCAGTTTGAAAACGTCCAATTTGATTATTTAGATGTCCAATTCGAATTGTAACGCGTCCAATGGATTTGTAGGGCGACCAATTTGGTTTGTCACACCGCCCAATTGCTTTAATAAATGTCCAATTTGATTATTTAAATGTGTAATTTGTTTTGTTTCACGTCCAATATAATTATTATGTCCAATTTGATTCGTATGCGTCCAATTTATTTGTAAATAGTCCTGTTTGATTTATTAAAGGTACAATTTTGTTAGATGTCCAATGTAGTTGAAACGTCCAATTTGATTGTTTAGATGTTCAATTCGAATTGTAACGCGTCCAATGGATTTGTAAGGCGTCCAATTTGGTTTGTTAAACGTCCAATTTGATTTATTAAAAGTCCAATTTAGTTTAGAAAACGTCCAACTTGAATTTTTAGGTGCTCAATTCGAATTGTACTGCGTCCAATGGATTTGAAAGGTGTCCAATTTGGTTTGTAAAACGTCCAATTTGATTTATAAATTGTCCAATTTTATTTGAAATCCTTCCAAGTTAATTAATAAAATGTTTAATTGATTTGCATGGCGTCCAATTTATATGTCAATTGATCATTGATTGTCCAATTTGGTTTTATAACATCCAATTTGATTTGGAAGGTGTCCAATTTTGCTTGTATCGTGTCTGGCTATAACGTTCAATAGATGGCGCTGCCATTGCGATATAAAAAATAACTGAGGAAGGCTGAAAATGACACGGCATTATCAGGTACATTCTCACACTTACCCATACCCAATAAATAGTTGACGAGTCACACTACATAGAAACAGTGTTATCTTGATCGTCAAATACTTGAAGGCAAGGTGATCACTCCTGCGCTTCAGGTACCAGTCCAGGGTGATATGAAATAGATATATAATATAAGAGTAAAAAAAAAACATTTATTAAGACCTCCGGGGAATACTATCATCCGGAATGGGATAATGAATTAAAGATCACGTAAATTGTTTATATTTTATTTATGAATCCAATTTGTTCAAAACATTTCTCTTCTAAATATAATTATTTCCTCTATAGTACAAATTATTCTTAAACAAAATTAAAATACAATAATATATGAAAAATAAAACAAATCAGGAAAGTAGTCTAAGTTTCAAGACTTCAAATTCAAATCTTTAAATACAATCATTGTATACATTATAATACAATTATGTATACATTACAAATATTTAAATACAAGGTAATGTATGCATTATAAATATTTAAATACTATTAATGTATGCATTATAAATATTTAAATACAATTAATGTATGCATTATAAATATTTAAATACAAGTAATGTATGCATTATAAATATTTAAATACAATTAATGTATGCATTATAAATATTTAAATACAAGTAATGTATGCATTATAAATATTTAAATATAATTAATGTATGCATTATAAATATTTAAATACAATTAATGTATGCATTATAAATATTTAAATACAAGTAATGTATGCATTATAAATATTTAAATAGAATTAATGTATACATTATAAATATTTAAATAGAATTAATGTATGCATTATGAATATTTAAATACAATTAATGAAAGCATTACAAATATTTAAATAAATTAATGTATGCATTATAAATATTTAAATATGATTAATGTATGCATTATAAATATTTAAATACAATTAATGTATGCATTACAAATATTTAAATACAATTAATGTATGCATTATTAATAATTAAATAAATTAATGTATGCATTATAAATATTTAAACACAAATAATGAATGCATTACAAATATAAATTAATTATGCATTATAAATATTTAAATACAATTAACGTATGCATTATAAATATTTAAATGCAGTTGATGTATACATTACAAATATTTGAATACAATCGATGTATACAATTATAAATAGTTTGAATTTAAAATCTCATGCCTATATGTATTATTGCTGACCGAGTGGATAAATATTACGATAAAATATATTTACAAATTCTTAAACTATAAAAAACCTTCTTTGACAATTTTTTTACGGTTTTTAAGAATTGTTGAAAAAAAATCACTAAAATCCCCCTTTTCTGAATCACCAAATGTCCAATTGCATTGCGACGATATCATCGAGCGATGTGCCACAGGCTGCGAGTTCGATTCCCGATGGTGCATAGGGCACTGCATCATATAAACGCAGTGTTACCTTGATCGTTAACACACGAAGGAAAGGTGATCAGCCCTCCGCTTCAGACACCGGTCCAGGGTAGTATTGAATAAATATTAGAATGAAAACATCACTTATATTCATTTGACCCCCCCCCTGGGAATCGAACCCGGGACCTCCAGAACGGCAGCCGAGCGTGCTGACCATCACACTACGGAGGCGGATGAAAGAATTCGAAGATATTATTTTTTATTTTTAAAAAAATTATGTTTATTTTTGTCATTTGATTTCACGCAAATATTTCGTAAAAAAAAATCAAAGAATTAAATTTTGACAAGTAATATGGACATCGGCGATTCGGAATAAAGAGATTTGGCAAAATATACAACTCAAATACACCTAAGAAAAAGAGCGTAAAATACAAGTGCTTGCTTTTTGTTGTTTTTTTAAATACTAAAGTATTTAATTTTTTTCAATTCAACAATAAAAATTCTTAAATAAATAATATATGTACATAATTTCTCGAGTAATGGCACATTATTCTACGCTAAATATTTTAAAAATATAATATATAATTTAATTTTTATTAATACGGAATTTTTTTAAATTCTGATTTTTTTAAAGTCTACTTTCGGATGTTAAAAAAAAGGTTTTTTGAAGTAAAACTTTTTAGGAGGCGATCGATATTTAGACGACAATTTAAAGTGAAATTTCAAGGATTATTAGGCGCACTTCGTTACACGAGAGAGACGAAAGATGTAACGTAGAGAGAAGGAGAGGAAGCTTTACATTTCGACGCAACAGGAGTGGGGCAAAAATGAGTGACATATATACGACGATACAAAACAATGGAAAAGAGTCATTGTAGATGTACATGTCAGATGTTATATATGAACAGCTGAGGTATCATGCGTTGTGTAAGTAATATTTATCATTGTACATAGGGATCTACAGTAGATGCCATGCTTTCTCATTATCTTAAAGGGGTAGACGCAAAGAGAATAGAACGCCATACCACCCTATCTTTGCAAACATTCTTCGCCTCTTCTTCATTCATGCATCTCCTCGTACATACCCGCCGATTATTTCGACTCCCGACCTGACCGCTTTCAAGTATTTGACATACCCGATCGTGCCAAGTTTTCCTCGGTCTTCCTCTGCTTCTTTCCCAAACTAGATTTGCCTCATGAATTTGTTAAACCGTTCTTTCCTCACTCATTCGTTCTACATGTCCAAACCATCTCAACACACCTTTCTTAATTTTATCAAAAAGGGTTATCTCAGCCTTGCATTCTTTACTTATTTCATCATTCAAACATCTATCACACATCGTTTTGCCGCACAATAGTCTGAAGGATCGCATTTCGACTGCATTTAGTCTGCTTTTTGCCCACTCCATGCTTCGCTTCCATACATAAGGGTTAGAACCAGGACTCCGTTGTGTAATGCAAATTTTGTATCGTTATATTTCATCAATATCCCTCTCCCTCCCTCTGTCTCTCGCACTAAATTTCTCGTATTCTCCGCATTCTAAGAAGTTTCACTTCTATCGCAATTTTTTTTTTTTTAAATTAATATAATCGATTAAAATAAACAGTTTAAAAAATTTACACTTAAATATATATTTTTTAATGCCGTACGATATTTACGACATTAAGAAAAACATTATGTACAGAAAAGAATATCATAAAAAATAAATAGAATATTAAATAAAAAATAATGTACAATAAAATACAACTAAAATATATATATATATATATATATATATATATATATATATATATATATATATATATATGTATATATATATATATATATATATATATATATATATATATATATATACATAAATATATATATATACATATATATATATATATATATATATATATACATAAATATATATATATACATTTAAAATATATATGTATATATATATATGTATATATATATATATATATATACATATATATATATATATACATATATATATATATATATGTATATATATATATATATATATGTATATATATATGTATATATATATATATATATATATATATATATATATATATATATATATATATATATATATATATATATGTATATATATATATATGTATATATATATATATATATATATATATATATATATATATATATATATATATATATATATATATATATACATATATATATATATACATATATATATATATATATATACATATATATATATATATATATATATATATATATATATATATATATATATATATACATATATATATACATATATATATACATATATATATATACATATATATATATATATATATATATATATATATATATATATATATATATATATATATTTATATATATATATTTATATATATATATATATATATATATATACTTTTCTGAAACAAATTCGACTTTAAAATTCACAATACGAGTGTGTCTAAAGTATTGTTAACAAATATTGGATACGCTCCACTCGGGAGATAATTACATTAAAAAAAATTACTGTCATCTCAACAAAGATGAAGAAAATATTAAAGTCTGGGCATTTACACGGCTCGCGACCTGACGCGGGGTGGTCAGGCGTCCCCTAGTATGTAAAAAAAACTCTTGCATACATTTCATGAAGGTAGAGGTTAACTTACTTATTTCAATCATAGATGTCGCTGAAAAAGTCTGATGTGTTCAATACAAGCATAAATATAGTTTCCTTTCCTTCATGTGGTCATGATCAAGATAACACTGCATTTATATGATGCAGTGCCCTATGCACCATTGGGTGCAGATGAGGATTTGAAGAAATATAGTTGCTGTTGATTCGAGTAGCGCGGATGTCAATCACCAGCCCGTGACAGGCCGTAAGCCATGCAAATGCCCAGACTTTCGTATCATTCTTCGTCTATGTCGAGACATAAATAAAAATTGTTGATAAATTATTTATTTATTTTAAATTCACGTACAGAAAAAAAAACAGTACATTGGCGGGTATTTTGCTAAGAAGCAATATCTTCCAACCAACCAAAAAATTTAAATTTTGAAATAAAGAGAAGCGTTTGGCACCTTCTGAGGTTTTCCTTACATTAAAATATTTTTTTAACCAATTTAATATCTAATACTGTCAGCGTTTCAAGAAGGCATTAATTTTGTAATTTGAACAACGCGTCATTCGGAGCGGTCGTTGTAACATTACGATAATTTAAAACGACAAATAATCTGGGAATGTTGTTCGTAACTCTATTCAAGACCTCGGATAACAACAGCTAAACAAATCGAACGACAATAATAATTTAACAAATCAATTATCAGGATAACTACGCAATAATTGTTATTATCATCACAATAACTAAACCATTCAATGATTAATGAAAGAATATCATTCAATGGTTTAGTTATTGTGATGAGAATTCAAGATAAATGTTCAAAGATTTTGTTATACTGATGATAATTCAACATCACTGTTCAAAGGTTTAGTTATTGTGATGATAATTCAACATTATTTTTCAAAGGTTTAGTTATTGTGATGGTAATTCAACATCACTGTTTAAAGGTTTAGTTATTTTAATGATAATTCAACATAACATTCAATAGTTTAGTTATTGTGATGATAATTTCAACAATGTTTTTCAAACAGTTTTATTAACCGGATCCACGCGGCTCGCATAACCGTATGTGTTTTTACTTTGCTCCAAGTTTCCAACCTCAGTTCAACTTGGAGGGATTTTTTCATGGTGTGGAACTTTGGATAAAATAATACGTCAATCCTTGGCCTTATGACATCTGTTGAAATATCTGACTAATAATTTGTAACATCACAAGGATAAATAAAAGAACAGATCCCTGATTTTTCTTGCGGTCGGTAATTAGTCCGCGCCATAATCACGCCCTATATCTGTCTCACTCTCGACGCTACGCATCGCCAGTGGGTAAGAGTGACACACGATGCGTGCTTTGATTTATTTATGTTACGATCTTATTTGTTTATATTACGATATATTTCGAGAATAATGTGACACAAGTGTATTATAGAGTACCAAAAAGGCACAATGAATCCCATTGAACGTTTTTGTTTAGGAAAATAAATCGTTTCTTAACTAAATACATAATAAAAGTAATCATTTTAAAAACAGCGAAATACCGCCGCGTACGGGCGTCTCTTAGGAACAAAGCTGACGCGGTTAAAAGGTTAATTTGGCAATAATAAATGCCCTAACTATTGAATGATATTGTTTTGATAATCATCACAATAACTAAACCTTTGAACACTGATAATAAATTATCATCATAATAAGTAAAATATGGTATATTATTTTTATTACGATTGAAATTACTAAATCTTCGAATAACATTCATTCAACTATCGTGGCAATAACTAAACTATTGAATGATAAGATTAATTTATTATCGCGCAAATAACTTAACCATTGAAGAATGATGATAAATTATCATCACAATAACTAAAGTATCGAATGATAACATTAATTTATTATCGCGAAAATAACTTAACCATTGAACAATGATGATAAATTATCATCACAATAACTAAACTATCGAATGATAACATTAATTTATTATCGCGAAAATAACTTAACCATTGAACAATGATGATAAATTATCATCACAATAACTAAAGCATTGAATATTATTTTTATTTTCATTGCAATAACTAAATCTTCGAATAACATTCATTCAACTATCGTGTCAGTAACTAAACCATTGAACAATGATGATAAATTATCATCACAATAACTAAACTATTGAATGATAACATTAATTTAATATAGCGCCAATAACTAAACCATTGAACAATAATGATAAATTATCATCACAATAACAACAGTCACAATTGAAATATCATCAACCGGCAAAACGGAACTGTAGGGAAGTTACACAGCAAATTGTGACCAAAATTTCTTCATCTATGGGGACAATATTCCTATTTCAGTCTCAACCGTTCATTCGTTTACTTCTACTCCCGAGCATCGGGAAGGGCAAAGCTGAATGGTCGCACCTTTTTGACAAAAACAACCATTTCAATAAATGCGAATACAATTAATTTGATAAAATTTGAGATATATACTTGCCAAAGACCAAATGCCACCTATATAATGCCTGCATCGCTCCTACTCTCTTAAATAAGTGGCTAGGCCACGTATACGCACGCCTCCCGAGAGCCCGCCAAGAAATTCAATTCAGTTGGCCGGGCCACGTATACGCACGTCTCCCGAGAGCTGTCAAACTAGCCTCTTTTACAAGGCGTCAGGTTCCCGCCGCAGGGGACGTCTGCCGCTGAAGACCGTCGGCAGCGGAGCTGACTTAGGAGAGCCCGGAGGCGGTTTGCGGACTCCATATGCTCCGCATAGGAAGCGGCTATGGATTGGTGAAAATGATTAAATTTAATAAAAAAATTCTCTCTAATTTATTATTTCATCTAATTATTTTTTAAATATTTATTTTTATATATTCAAGTCTTTCACACTCTGCACCAAACTCTTGATATTTTTGTATTAAGGCAATTCCACTCGCAAGTTTGCATTATCCGTAACGATGATTAGCTAGAAACGTAAGCAATTTTAGACACCCGATAGTTGGCACTTACCGGGTTCCGGATTAAGGGTAAATTTGTCAACAGATTAATTTGTCAACTAACCGGATTCAGCGCGAATAAGTTGACAAATTGACTGGTTTACTAACCGTATTAGATCTAGTGTAATGTTTACAAATTAACTGGTCAACTTTGAATATATTAACAAATTAATTAGTTAACCGTCTAGATTGAATTTGGTTTAAATATGCTAACAAATTAATTAGTCAACTATCCGGATTGAATTTAGTTAAATTATGCTAACAAATTTATTGGTCAACTTTCGGGATTGAATTTAGTGCTAAAATACTAACAAATTAAATATTCAACTATCCGGATTCAATTTTGTGTGATAATACTAACAAATTAATTAGTCAACTGTCTAGATTGAATTTACTTTGAAAATACTAATAAATTAATTAGTCAACTGTCTAGATTGAATTTACTTTGAAAAAACTAACAAATTAATTAGTCAACTGTCTAGATTGAATTTACTTTGAAAATACTAACAAATTAATTAGTCAACTGTCTAGATTGAATTTACTTTTAAAATACTAACAAATTAATTAGTCAACTGTCTAGATTGAATTTACTTTGAAAATACTAACAAATTAATTAGTCAACTGTCTAGATTGAATTTACTTTTAAAATACTAACAAATTAATTAGTCAACTGTCTAGATTGAATTTACTTTGAAAATACTAACAAATTAATTAGTCAACTGTCTAGATTGAATTTAATGTGAAAATACTAACAAATTAATTAGTCAACTGTCTAGATTGAATTTAATGTGAAAATACTAACAAATTAATTAGTCAACTGTCTAGATTGAATTTACTTTGAAAATACTAACAAATTAATTAGTCAACTGTCTAGATTGAATTTACTTTGAAAATACTAACAAATTAATTAGTCAACTGTCTAGATTGAATTTAATGTGAAAATACTAACAAATTTTTTGCATAAAAATTTAAATGACTTGAGTCACATAAAAATCGAAGCATTTACACATGTATACATAATGTGTTTTAAAAAAAAATTTTTAGCATTTTTCATCGTAGCCCATACCTTCGTAAGTCTAAATTACATTTGTAGTATATTTTTATACGGCCGCATCAAGTCGAATAAGAGACATCACTTGGGATAATCAAACCGCGCGCTCGGGACGTATGATAAATACAATAGGAAACTCACACTCGCTTGCGTAATCAGTCTGCACAGACGTCCGTAATAGTAAGTTACATATAATTTATACACATTTTACGACAAAATTGAATACTGGTCGTCAAAATTAGACAAGATTTATATAAGTCTTTTATCTACTTATTATTTGGTTAATATAATTTACAATTCTTTACCTATATTATTAATTTGACATCTAAGCATTTTATTATACGTTAATATTTAAGTATAGGAATTTCCAATATGGTCACTTCCAAATAGACTCAATATATATATATATATATATATATATATATATATATATATATATATATATATATATATATATATATATAAAGGCATAGTTTAAAGTCTGCTTTGAAGTCACCATAAAAAATTCCCAATTCAACGTGGAATTCTATAAAACATACACCCCAATTGATATGTTATCAGGCCTTTTTTTCTAAAATATTTCACTTTAAATATTTCTCTCTAGAAGTAAATTGACTTATAACATTTGTTCGACGCTTACTACTTCTTACTTAGTACTTTCGGCATTATGAAAATATCATCTCCTATCATTATACGGTGATTCTGTATCCTTGCAATGTTTTGCAGGACCTAGCAACGCATGCCGCAAGACCTTGAACATGTTCCACAAGACCTTGAACATTATGCGAGTCCTTGAACATATACAGCCAGAGCTTGAACATATACTGCATGACCTTGAACATATCACGAGGCCTTGCAACACACGCCGTAAAACCTTGCAACACATACTGCATGACCTTGAACATATCACGAGACCTTGCAACATATACTGCATGACCTTGAACATATTCAGCAAGACCTTGAACACAAATTGCAAGACCTCGCAACACATACTGCAAGGCCTCGAAACACATACTTCAAGACCTTGCAACATATACAGCAAGACCTTGCAACATATACAGCAAGACCTTGCGACATTAACAGCAACACATACTGCAAGGCATTACAACACATACAGCAAGACCTTGCATCATATTTCAAACCCTTGCAACACATTTCAAGCCCCCGCAAAGCATTGCAATACCTTACAACATACGCAACAGAGCATATTATTTGACCCGTGAATGAACCGCAGCGGACGAGAGAAAGAGACGGAGCGATACGCATCGCCAATGCGCAAAATTGACTCGCGTAACTACGCAAAAACCGACAGCCGCGTTCGCGACGCAAATCGAAGGTCGACGACACTCAGCGGCATATAATTGACGAGAATATTATAAAAAAATATCTACGTATATTTCTACGTCATCAGCCACGTCATCAGCCCGCGTTCAAGCGCCCAGAAAAATTGGACAACGAAGAACGCATAGAGATTCTATTTCGTAAACTATTTGAAATGGAATTGACAATTTCAGAATTATTTATTGTTTCGGCATTCACATTGGGGTAAGACATGATAAAATTGTATATGAAAACACTCGATCTTTACCACTTGAGTATTACATTGTTACTACTAGTTTCGGAAGCTACAGACGCTTCCATCTACGGGTTGGAATATATTCATAAGTTTATATTTAGACCCATAGATGGAAGCATCTGTAGCTCCCGAAACTAGTCGTAACGATATAATACTCAAGCGGTAAAAAATAAGTGTTTTATATATAATTTAATTTCAACTTCAATGTCGATAGTTTTAGTCAAACGTTGCCAGGTTGCAATTATCAACATTTCAGACATGTGTGTACCGCACGGCTCAAAAAAATCTTCATCTGTATTTACACTTTGTGTATCATGACAAAATATCACTCATGAGTAGCAATGTTCCCTATTTGGACACAATCTAGCACGACTCAAGATTTGACTTGGGCGCAATGTGTGTAGTGTTGAGTCGTGTTGATTTGACTTGGGCACAACTCGTGTAGTATTGAGTCGTGTTGATTTGACTTGGGCGCAGTGTGTATAGTGTTGAGTCGTGTTGATCATGCTTGGGCGCCACGTGCGTAGTGTCAAGTCGTGCCGATTAGGAGACTTGGGTGCCACGCTCATGGTGTAAAGTGGTATTGATTATCCTTGAGTGCCACACGCATAGTGTTGAGCTGTGTTGACTAGGCTCAGGCGCCACACACGTAGTGTTGATTCATGTTGAGTTGTGTTGATCATGCTTGGGCGCCACGTGCATGATGTCGTGTCATGCTGACTGTGCTTGGGCGCCATGCGCATGATGTCAAGTCGTGTCGATTAGGCCCGGGTGCTGTCGTCACTCCGTGTATGTGGACGAGAGGCTCGAACGAGACGAGTAGAGGTGCGGGGGCCCCGAGACCGCGATGGAGGGGGTCCTCATGAGCCCCAGCAGGCAGGGCCCGTGGAGCTTCTCCTGCTCGTCCAGCTGGTTCGCAAACTCCTCCTCCAACGCCTGCAAGGACCAAATTCAAACATCAATAAAAATTCGACTTTTCCATACGGCCAATTAGTTCAGGAAGCTGAACTTTTGGAGCTACGAGTAATCTATTGCCAACAGTGTCTTAATCTTTTCAATTTTTAATTGTTCAGCCTTTTATTCCTTTCTTACATCTTCGTTTTTAATTCTGTCATACAATGATTTTCCACGCGTTCGTCTGAGCGAGCGCATTTCAACAGCGTTCACTCTGCTTTCATCCTTCCTTTGCCAGTTCCGTGTTTCGCCTCCGTACATTGGTGTCGGGACCAGCACGCCGTAGTGAACCGCTAGCTTGGCTTCCATGGACATATTCACACTGTGTTAGAATTAGGTCAGTCTTTTGTGAGTACTATCTTAATATTTAGTTATTGTAGTCAGAGATTTTTTTAAATAAAAAAAAAAAAAAAATCGTGCATTTAATGATTAAAATATATATGTGTCGCCTACTTTCAAAATCCGCCAGATCTATGTAAGTCGATTTTAAAAAAAATACAAAATTCTCCGGATAACATTTATGCTTAAAAGATTCGTCGATCCTTACATAAAATATTATGATATACCGAATTTGCCCATTTTTTAAGAAAATTATTCAGTATTTGTCCGCCTCCGTAGTGTAATGGTCAGCATGCTCGGCTACCGTTCTGGAGGTCCCGGGTTCGATTCCCGGGGGGGGATCAAATAAATATAAGAGATTTTTTCACTGTAATATTTATTCAGCGAAAGAGGCTGATCACCTTTCCTTCACCTTTTCCTTCATGTGTAAAACGATCAAGATAACACTGCGCTTATATGAAGCAGTGCCCTATGCACCATTGGGGTATGCGGATAAGGGTTTAAAAAATTAAAAAAACACAAGACACAAACGGATATTGACGTCTACTTAATTTTTGACCTATTCCCGCTCTCTGATTGGCCGATATAGGTCATAAGGCAAGTTCTATGAATAAAGCGGAATTTGAAATACAACGCTGTTTTTAAGTATTTTTAGCAGGATTTTCAAGTATATGATTATTTTAAACAATAAACCCCACAATTGGCATTCTGATGGAGTATATATATATTTTTAAAATCTTATAAAATTGGATCTGGCGGATTTTGAAAGTAGGCGACACATATCGTAGTCGTACAGGAGAAAGTGACCAACTGACAAAAGGTAAAATGTTCAGGAGGGCCATTCAAGTCACTTTTGCTTGGCAACAAAATAAACATCAATGCAGTTAGTCATTTTTACCAAGTCAATATATTATACTTCCAAGTTTAAATCCTTTGGGATGTTTTTCAGGGCAATATTAAGCTAGTAAGATATCAAATAGTCAATGATCACGTTTTTGTAAAAAATGCACTTGGTCACTTTCTCCTGTATG
This sequence comes from Brachycentrus maculatus, assembly GCF_059751285.1. Classification (NCBI taxonomy): domain Eukaryota; kingdom Metazoa; phylum Arthropoda; class Insecta; order Trichoptera; family Brachycentridae; genus Brachycentrus; species Brachycentrus maculatus. The sequence goes on from NW_028281091.1 coordinate 392,732, forward strand.
ACTACGATACATGGAAATAAAATTATATACATCAAATTAAATAAATAAAAATTATAAACATACCAAAAGATGGGAAAAGTTCTGTCCTCGTGAGAGCATGCAGTCTCAGGCGGAGCCGTAAAGTGGTTAGTGACAGAGGAAGGAAGAAGGAGAAGTGACCCTTGGGTCGGTGCGCCCTAAGGACCATACTCGCTCGACAGCTTAGAAGAGATATATCGTAAATGCGTTTTAAAGTAAAAATTTTGTTAGGTAGGGTATAGTAGGGCGTTAAACAGGGTTGTGTAATGTCGCCGTGGCTGTTTGACCGCTAGATGCTTCTGAAGGAGCGGTGTTAGCGTAGTTTGAGCAGTAAACTTATCCAAGGCATTGCATCCTTGTACGAGGATAACACTGCATGCATTTTTTTTTTTTAGGTAGAAAGAGAAATATTTGTTTTTATTATTTACTAGTTCTGTGAGCCTAAGCGGCTCATTATTAGAAATAGGTATCAAATTGTGGTAGAGTGGGTTCCAACCGAGAAACTCTGACTCAAGAGTCCGCGACACTAACCACGGGACCACAACCCGAAACAATTTCAATTATTTTAAATTTTTTAAATTAATTTTTTATGGTATAACACGCAAAGCCTCAATTAGAGGCTTGTCTGCAGGTAGGATGGTAAGGATAGGGAGGGTAAATGTGAAAAACACATCACAAACACCCAGACCAATTGAAAATACATCTTTCTTGAATTCGTTTTGCACTTGGCGGGAATCGAACCCGCGACGCCAGTTTCGCAGTCGAGCGTCTACCCATCTACGCCACGGCGCCCGTGTCGAGATGAAATGTTTAATTTTCATCACGGTTTGGCATCTCTAAGGGTGTTAAACAGGGGTGTGTAATGTCACCGCGGCTGTTCGATCACGAAATGCTTCACAAATCTGGATTATCGCCACTTGGGATTTATTTTTACATTTTTTTCGAAATCTCAACATGGACAGAAGAAGAATACGAAAGTCTGGGTATTGACAGACCCGTCGTAGGCTGGACAAGTGATCACTTTACACGCGTGCGAAATTCGCCATCCTACCCGCCCTTGACAACCACACTACTACTAATTCTTGGAGTAGTGTGGTTGTCAATCACGGGTAGAATTGGTGAAAGTTACACGTGTGTAAAGTGATAACTCAAACCAGCCTATGACGGTCGTAAGGCCTGTAAATTTTCATATTTCCATATTCTTCTTCATCTATTTACATTTCATCAAACCCAAACACTGAACTCTCCATTTAGACGGTACATACATTATTACATTAAAAAAATCAACGCAACACGGATGATTGATAATGGGAAAAACGGTGAACGTTACACAAGTGTATAAAGCGATCACTCGAGCCAGCCAAATGACAGGTCCCAAGCCTCGGGACGCTCGGACTTCCGTCTTCTCTCGCGTAAAACACCAGTACGGTCACAAATACACAATGAACAAATCGACAGAACCACAGCAGTATGATTTATTGACATCACAACTTACGAAGCAACTCTACGAAGTTACGTCGTAAAATGGAAAATTGCAAAGTTATTTCGTAAATTGCGACATGGAAAATTACAAAGTTAGTGCTTCTAGTTTTTTTTAAGGCAAGAATACCAAAACCCATGCAATAAACTAAAGAACAATAATAATTCGATAACAAAAATAAATACAATATTTATAAATTTTCTTCAGGCATCCACGTTCCTTTCATATTAAAAAAAAAAAAATGCATCGTCTCTGTTGAGACATCCAACATCAAATTAGAATGATCTCAGTCGTCACAGCAGACTAAAGAGCAGGGCTGGTCACCTTTGGGCGTTTGGCACCAAGACAACGCCGCTTCTTTACGAAGCAGTGCCCTATGCACCATTGATAATGCTAAACAAATACACCGTCTACTCAGTACAGACACAATACAATGAAAAATGAAATGAAAACAGTAGGATTGGGTGGGATTTAGGGACATTCATGATTTTCATAAAAAATTCGGACACGTTTCTGGCGTTTATGATACGATTCAAGCGGTTTTTACGACTGACGAACGTAATTTACGATCTGTCGCATAATTGACAATCTGAAACAGTGCCCTGTGCACCACCACAGTGCGGAGAACGAGGCTGTCTCGTAACAATTTGAGACGATACAGCGAGAAAGCGTGTTACGATGACAAAGAAGCCTAGTAGAGATCCGAATAGTTCCATTTAGGGCAAGATCTCAACCGTACACTGCGTCAATACAATGCAGTGCCCTATGCACCATTGGGTGCGGACAAGGGCTAGAGAAAGAAAAATGCTACCCGGGTTTGAAGAAAATTTAGTTGCCAACGCACTCGTGGCACCGAATCGGTTAAAGCTACATTAATATATTTGCAATTCATTTTATGCGGCAGAAGCGTCGAAATCGTCGTCATTTTCGCTTTTCTTCGGCGTCAATTTCAGATCCAGCGATTCCTCGGAAACGCCGGCTCGCGTTTTTGTGACGGATCCGCCGCCCAATCGCAGGACAGACGGCCCCTCCACCCAGCTGTCTGCATCGCTGAACACGGAAACGTCATCGTCCACAACGTCTGGCGAGAGCGGAGCGACCTGCGAGCCGGCCGAGCGGCGGGGAGGGATGACCTCTTGATTGATTTCGTTGTCGCTGTCACCAAGTTTGACCACGGTCTTGAATTTGGGCGACTCGCCAAACACCAGCTGATAATCGCTGACTTTGGCACTGCCATTTTTGATATCGACAACCGAAACGGCAGATTTTTTATCGATTTGCGGCTTGATCTCAGAGTCGCTCTTCCCGCGGGATTTGACAGTCGCAACGCTGTCCGAATCCATTGATTTGCCGTCGGAAATTCCGCTGTCGAGATCGTACGCCATGATTGGTTCATTGTTCGAGTCTATTGGACTGACGCTGCGCCGGCGTGTCTCCGGCCCTTGCGGGCCTTTGTAGGAGAAGCTGAGCGCCGTGCGCGAGCGCGTCATGGTGAAGATGGAGGAGGAGGGGCGCGGCAGGGAGAGGCGGGTGAGGGCGTTCAGGGGGAAGGGCACGTCGGTGATGTCCCGGCGGGCGCGCGGGGCCAGCGCGCCGAACTGGGCCTCGTGCCGGCAGACCTCGCTCTCAAACAGGTCCAACAACGCCTGGATTATCAACCAACAAATACATCATTTCGTGGCCTCTAAAAATCAATTATTAATATACAGAGAGAACGACGGAAGCATCTGGAATGGTCATCAACTGCTCCCAACTACCTCAAACCGAGTACAAACGGCCTCAGTTCAAAGGCGGAAAAGAATGAATTATATACGTACATATTCAATATATTATTTGGATAAATAAAATAACCTTGAAACAATTCACTTTTATCATTGTTAACCAACTAGAATTGTTGGGTAACAAAGTGTATAGGTCCGCCTCCGTAGTGTAATGGTCAGCACGCTCGGCTACCGTTCTGGAGGTCCCGGGTTCGATTCCCAAGGGGGGTAAAATAAATATAAGCGATTTTTTCACTGTAATATTTATTCAATATTACCCTGGACTGGTACCCGAAGCGGAGGGCTGATCACCTTTCCTTCATGTGTAAACGATCAAGATAACAGTGCCGTATGCACCATTGGGGTGCGGATAAGGGTTTTATTATTATTATATTTAATGTTTTCACATGAATATTGTGTCTGCCTCCGTGGTGTAACGGTCAGCGTGTCTAGCTACCGTGCCGGAGGTCCCGGGTTCGATTCCCAGGGGGGGTGAAAAGTAGTATTTATTTAATATTACCCTGGACTGGTTCCTGGAGCGCAAGAGTGACCACCTTGCCTTCATGCAAGTAATGATCAAGATAACACTGCAGTAATTCTATGCAGTGCCCTATGCACCATTGGGTGCGGATAAGGGTTATAAGTATAAGTAAGTACGGTAATTATGTACCAATTTCTTTGTATTTTGTATATTAAAAGTATTCTTAGCTTTGTGGTATGGTAACATAACACATTCTTATCATTCATCGTTCAACTATATCGCTCACTCCTTTCAAGAACGTCATAAATCAAAAAACTTGATTTTTCAGGAGAGCGTTTTTAAAGTTTAAAAATATTATACAATGCATCAAAAATAAATATCAAGCCACTTATTGAACTTTTTACTGTGCAACAGATCTCTTTAGGTAAAACCTGAAGGTTTTTTCTTCATTTGAAAAATATTTAGTATATTTAAAAAAATAATTAAACAATACCTTTTCTTCAAAATGCAAAAGCAACACTTTCTGCCCTGTAGCGGGTAAATATTAAGTTAAAAATATGCCGCTTTCGCTGGGATATAGTACATTTTCTGGGCATTCGGAAGACATGCACAACTGAAAATTTACGATTTTTGATTTATGACGTTCTTGAAAGGAGTAGGCGATATGTGCACAATTATCAAATCCGTCATAAGTGTGTTAATTTTGCAGCAAGTCAACGACCGAATTCCATCATTCCAAATGCCTCCGCCGTTCAATGCGGAAAATTAAAATTAACGCTAGAAACATGCATAGATTGAAGAGCCAGTCAAATTACGCGGCGGGACTTCAGCCCACGGTCTCCGGGCGGCCGCGACCTTCGCAGATCCCGATCCGGGAGCCAGCCCCGCCGCGTAGCGACACCATGCGCATGCTCAAGGGCGGACAGGATATCAAAGCATGCTCGTGTTAAAAATAATAATATATAATATAAAATAAAACCCTTATCCGCACCCCAATGGTGCATAGGGCACTACGTCACATAAACGCAGTGTTATCTTGATCATTTACACATGAAGGAAAGGTGATCAGCCCTCCGCTTCAGGTACCAGTCCAGGGTAATATTGAATAAATATGACAGTGAAAAAATCACTTATATTTATTTTACCCCCCTTGGGAATCAAACCCGGGACCTCCAGAACGGTAGCCGAGCGTGCTGACCATTACACTACGGAGGCAGACATAAATCGTTAAAAATAATAGAAGGGTAAAATCAAACATGGGTTGATATGGCGTCATTTTAATTTATGTATTAATTTTTACTTCAAACTATTGCGTCCGCCTCCGTAGTGTAATGGTCAGCACGCTCGGCTACCGTTCTGGAGGTCCCGGGTTCGATTCCCAAGGGGGGTAAAATAAATATAAGTGTTTTTTTCACTGTAATATTTATTCAATACTACCCTGGACTGGTACCTGAAGCGGAGGGCCGATCACCTTTCCTTCATGTGTAAACGATCAACATAACACTGCGTTTATATGATGCAGTGCCCTATGCACCATTGGGGTGCAAATAAGGGTTTTATTATTTATTATTGCGGATTCGTTAAACAACAAACTAGACAAAAATATAGAAATCTTCTAGTACACAGCCATGATACACGATTTACCCACAACGAAGGTTTGATAGTCCCAAGACAGCCCTGAATATTTAAACTGTGTGTTTTCTGAGTAAGCGGCAGCTCAAACGCCACACGGTGTATATATTTGGCAAGGTTTCATAATATCCTTTATATCTACTAGACAAAAATATAGAAATCGTCTAGTACACAACCATGAGTGGATATATCGCTCACTCCTTTCAGCAACGTCATATATCAAATAAACTTGATTTTTCAGGAGAACGTTTTTAAAGTTTAAGAATATAACCAAATGTATTGAAAATAAATATGAAGCCACTTATTGAACTTTTTACTGAGCAACAGATCTTTTTATGTAAAACCTGAATGTTTTTTCTCCATTTGAAAAATATTTAGTATGTTTAAAAAAATAATTAAACAATACCTTTTCTTCAAAATGCAAAAACGACACTTTCTGCCCTGTAGCGGGTAAATATCAAGTTAAAAATATGCCCCTTTTGCTGGGATATAGTACATTTTCTGGGCATTCTGAAAGCATGCACAACTGAAAATTGACGATTTTTGATATATGACGTTGTTGAAAGGAGTGAGCGACATCTGTATGATACTATATGAGGTTGTTGGAAGGAGCGAGCGATGTCCGAGTGGCATGGGGGGGTGCGGCGTACCTGCTTGCGGGGCAGCAGCTGCGCGCGCCACTCGCGCAGCTCGGCGGCGTAGCGCTCCTCGAGCTCGCGCAGCTTGTGCGCCTCGTGCTTGGTGAGCTGCAGCCGCTTCTCGTTCTGCAGCTGCTCCAGCTCGCGCAGGGCGCCCGAGCCGGCCGCGCGCAGCTCCTCGCGGTTCTTCTCCTGCTTCACCTCCAGCCGCTGCTGCTCGCCCCTGTAGCGCTTCTTCTCGTTCTCCTGGAACTGAGCGACGAACAACAATCACATCGAGCTTTCATATACCATTAACCTTTCCGGGAGTACAAAAATATATATCCAACTTTCTCTGGGGAGTGGCTTCTTTTTACAAGATTTTTTTTTTTATTAAATCGATGTATTATGTCCGCCTCCGTAGCGTAATGGTCAGCACGCTGGCTACCGTTCAGGAGGTCTCGGGTTCGATTCCCAGGGGGGGGGGGTCAAATAAATATAAGTGATTTTTTCACTCTAATATTTATTTAATATTACCCTAGGCTGGTACCTTGCCTCCGTGTAAGTAACAAACAAGATAACACCGCATCAATACGACGCAGTGCCCTATGCACCATTGAGTGCGGATAAGGGTTAGAAGATGTCACTTGAAGATCAAGATGACACTGCATCAATACGACGCAGTGCCCTATGCACCGTTGGGTGAAGTGTAAGATAGCGCCGCACCAGCAGCGAGTTGGCAGTTGATAGGTATCGATAGGTATTGGTGGGTTACCTTCTTGAGGCGCTCCCTCTCCTCCTGGGGGTCGGCCATGCTGACGCTGATGCGCAGGCTCTCGCGGAACATCATCTCGCGCACCTTCATCTCGTGGCGGATGCGCTTGGGCAGCGAGCGCTTCTCCAGCGTCTGCCCCTTGCTCAGCTCCTCCTCCTTGCGCGAGTTCATCCTGGACAGGGGGGCGGGGGTTAGTCTGATTGCTGAAGGCACGCAGGGCCCGCCGGCGGCAGCCCGGCGGGCCTTACGCGAGTTCATACTGAACGAGGGCAAGGTTGGTGAGGCCCGCGGCAGCCCAGAGGGCCACGCGCCTCCAATAAAGCATTGAGACAATAATCTAGAGAGGGGTTTGATTCACACGCGGTTTCTCAGTAATAGCTGTGACTTATGTACATCCCTAAAGGCGTTAAACAGGGATGTGTAATGTCACCCAGTAATAAATGTGACTTGCATACATCCATAAAGGTGTTAAACGTGGATGTGCAATCTCACCCAGAAACACCTGTGACTTGCATACATTCCTAAAGGTGTTTAACAGGCATGCGTAATGTCACCACGCGCGGTTTCTCAGTAATACTCAAGTACATCCCTAAAGGTGATAAACAGGGATGTGCAATCTCACCCAGTAACACCTGTGACTCGAGTACATCCCTAAAGGAGTTAAACGGGGATGTGTAATGTCACCACACGCAGTTTTTCAGTCATACTGACATACATTCCTAGCGGTTTGATTTGATTGTCATATCATGGTGGTACAGAATTACACACAAATTAAAATATGCACAACAGCTCATTTGTTCTTGCGCAGAGATATCGAAGTACATACTATACAATTGTGTGTCACATTTTTTGATAATTTAGTTAAATAGGGATGTGTAATGTCACCACACGCAGTTTTTCAGTCATACTGACATACATTCCTAACGGTTTGATTTGATTGTCATATGGTGGTACAGAATTAGACACAAATTAAAGTATGCACAGCAACTCATTTGTTCTTGCGCAGAGGTATCGAAGTACATACTATACAATTGTGTGTCACATTTTTTGATAATTTAGTTAAACAGGGATGTGTAATGTCACCACACGCAGTTTTTCAGTCATACTGACATACATTCCTAGCGGTTTGATTTGATTGTCATATCATGATGGTACAGAATTACACAAATTAAAATATGCACAGCAACTCATTTGTTCTTGCGCAGAGGTATCGAAGTACATACTATACAATTGTGTGTCACATTTTTTGATAATTTAGTTAAACAGGGATGTGTAATGTCGGATCCGGGATGGGAGAGGGGAGAGGGGAGGGGAGCAGCACCTCTTGATCTGCTCCAGCTCCTTGTCGTGGCGCACGAGCATCTGGTGGCGCTGCAGCAGGAACACGTCCTTGAGCTGGCGCTTGCCCAGCTGGAACTTCTCGTGGATCTGCTTCTCCTCCAGCTCCCACATGGCCGCCTCGCCCGTCCGCATTATCTGCAACAAGGCCATGTTTATTACGGCTCTACTTACTTATAACCCTTATCCGCACCCACTGGTGCATAGGGCACTGCATCGAATCCACGCAGTGTTACCTTGATCATTACTTACATGATAGCACTGCATTCATATGATGGAGTGCCCTATGCACCATTGGGGCGGGAAAAGGGTTTGAAGAGATATGATTATCAAAATTTCTTCTAACTCTTATCCGCACCCAATGATGCATAGGGCACTGCATCGAATCCACGCAGTGTTACCTTGATCATTACTTACATGATAGCACTGCATTCATATGACGCAATGTCCTATGCACCATCAGGTGCGGAAAAGGGTTTGAAAATATATAATTATCAAAATTTCTTCTAACCCTTATCCGCACCCAATGGTGCATAGGGCACTGCATCGTATTGATGCAGTGTTATCTTGATCATCATTTACATGAAGGTGAGGTGATCACTCTTGCGCTTCAGGAACGTCATAGGCTGGTTCAAGTGATCACACACGTGTAACATTCACCAATTCGAATTTGAGTAGTGTCGTCGTCAATAATGGGTAGAATAGGTGAATTTTGCATGTGCGTAAAGTGATCACTTAAACCAGCCTATGACGGTCGTCAGCCCCGTAAATGCCCAGACTTCCATATTCTTCTTCATCTTTGATGAGATAGCTCCTGTAATTGGAGATAATCCAGATTTTTTGAACAAGTATTGTGGCGTGCGAAGCTCCCTACCTGCTGGCGCTGCTGCAGGTGCTGGCGGTCGGCGAGCGCCTGGCGCTCCCGGTGGGAGTCCTGCAGGCGCTGCAGGCACTGCTCCTGCGCGGCCGCCTGCTCCTGCAGGAACAGCCGCTCCTTGTCCTCGTGCTCGCGGTCCAGGCGCAGCTTGCCCGCGCGGAACTCCTCCTTGCGCCGCTCCTTGGGCAGCAGCTCCACCTCCTGACAAACGAGACACACCGTAAGACTTACTTTACTTGTAACCCTTGTCCGCACCCAATGGTGCATAGGGCACTGCATCGAATCCACGCGGTGTCATCTTGATCATTACTTACATGAAGGCAAGGTGATCACTCTTGCGCTTCAGGAACCAGTAATATTAGATAAATATTACAGTGTAAAATCGCTAATGTTTATTTTCACCCCCCTAGGAAACGAACCCGGGACCTCCAGCACGGTAGCTAAACACGCTGACCATTACAGCACGGAGGCGGACAATAAAACTAGCAAACAACTAACTCTAGCCTTCTTCTTGTGCCCAGTATTGGACTATTGGGCCTCCCTCTTGGACTAGCCCAGTTCTCTGTTGGACGCGTCTCTCTTCCAGTGCAGGCCTGCCACTTTCCTAATGCCATCGGACCATCTAGACCTCCAGTAGAGAGCCTGCTCCGTCCATCTATCCTCGCTTGATGTCGCGCTTGCGCTGGCACTGATGGCATGATGACAGCTAGATAGCTACAAGGGGGAGTGGGAGTACCTGCTTGGGACCAGTTGGATGACTAGCTACAAGGGAGAGTGTGGGCTGAGTATAGGGTCTCGAGGAAGTGCTTAATGTCGCGCTCGCGCTGGCACTGATGGCATGATGACAGCTAGATAGCAGCTACAAGGGGGAGAGGGGGTATGGGAGTACCTGCTTGAGTAGGCGCATCTCCTGCTTGAGCGTCTCGCGGAAGTGCTTGATGTCGCGCTCGTGCTCGGCGCGCAGGCGGCGCTGCGCGGCGCGGCCCTCGGCCTCGCGCTGCGCGGCGGCGCGCTCGGCCAGCGCGCGCTGCTGCCGCGCCAGCGCGTCCAGCTCGGCCTCCTGCAGCCGCGCCAGCGCCTGCAGCTCCTGCTCGCCGCGCCGCTCCTGCTGGTCGCGCAGCGCTGCTTCCTTGCCCGCCAGGTCCTGGAACTGCTTCTGCTCCAGCTTCTGTAGCATCTTCAGTTCGCGCAGCTCCTGCTTGCGCAGCTGGTGGTCGTCGTACGCGCGCCCGCCCTCCTCGTCGCCCCAGATCACCTTCGACGTGGTCGTCGTCACCATCACGCCGTCTATCTCGAACTTGCGCGTGCGCTTGCGCGTCTTCTTCTTCAGGTTGGCCAGCTGGATGTCCTCCTTGGACCTGGAATAATAATCATAATAATAATCAATTAAGAGTCGGGTCTCAGGGAGTCGAGGCTCGGGTCTCGGAATGTCTCGGGAAGTTGGCTCTCGGGGAGTAAGATCTCGGGAAGTCAAGTCTCGGGATGTCGGATCTCAAGAGTTGGGTCACAGGGAGTCAAGTCTCGAAGAGTCTGTTCTCGGGATGTCAGATCTCAAGAGTCAGGTCTCAGGGAGTCAAGTCTCGGGGAGTCGGGTCTCAGGTCGTCAAGTCTCAGGGAGTCGGGGCTCGGGATGTAAGATCTCTGGGAGTCAGGTCTTGGGACTTCAAGTCTCGGGATGTAGGATCTCAAGAGTCGGGCCTGAGGGAGTCAAGTCTCGGGGAGTCGGGGTTCGGGACGTCAAGTCTCGAGATGTAGAATCTCAAGAGTCGGGCCTGAGGGAGTCAAGTCTCGGGGAGTCGGGGTTCGGGACGTCAAGTCTCGAGATGTAGAATCTCAAGAGTCGGGCCTGAGGGAGTCAAGTCTTAGGGAGTCGGGGCTCGGGACGTCAAGTCTCGGGATTGTCGGATCTCAGGATACCGTGTTTCATGAAACAAAAATCCACTAAATGTCCTATAAACCTTGTACATAACAAGCAAGACAAATAATAAACGCAACTTCCATCTAATAAATTCAATAAAATAAAATAAGCCAAGTTGCCATACCTCTGCATCCGGGTCACGGCGGGATGGTCCTGCCTCCTGCGCAGGACTACCGGACCTCCCTCCGGCTCCGTCGCTCCGGCCGGGACTCCGTTGTTCTTCCCGGCCGATCCGCGAGAGTCCTGCCAAACGACAGGGAGTTAGCGGGCAGTCGGAAATCGCATGTAGAACACGGTAAAAAATAATATGTCTCTGCGGTAGAAAAAATTTAACAATTTCCCTTTTGGGAATCGCCACATTCATCACACGCTGGTTTAAAACTTAAAATAAAGCATTTGAATAATAAACAATAAAATATTAATTTATTTTGTCCGCCTCCGTAGCGTAATGGTCAGCGCGCTCGGCTACCGTTCTGGAGGTCCCGGGTTCGATTCCCAGGGGGGGTCAAATAAAAATCTAAGTGATTTTTTCACTTTAATATTTATTTAATATTACCCTGGACTGGTACCTGAAGCGGAGGGCTGATCACCTTTCCTTCGTGTGTTAACGATCAAGATAACACTGCGTTTATATGATGCAGTGCCCTATGCACCATTGGGGTTATATGCACATAAGGGTCCAATTTTAAATTCAAGGTTACATTTTTGTCACTCGCATCTATTACAACAGTATGTGTAGCACAGTACAAAGGATTTTTTTTCCAATAGGAATGTAACTGTCTACCTGGGTTTTTTTTTAATTTTGGGGACCGGAAAGGGTTAAATTTAACCTTGGACTGGTGCCTGAAGCGGATCGCCTTTCCTTCACGCGTCAACGATCAAGACGGCACTGCATTTATACGATGCAGTGCAGGACTCACCTGGCTGATGGTGGTGGAGATGCTCTCGGCGTCGGAGCGGTCTCCGGCGCCCTTCGGGGGCGTCAGGTGGCCCCCGGAGGAGGAGCGGATGGACCCGCTGTCCGAGTGCGACCTGAGAACAGATGACACGTTATCCAGTACTCCTTCGCTTACACATTATCGGGAAACATTTTTAATTTTTTTAAATTCCCAATCGTTTTCAGCCTGCGGCGCACTTCCAAGTTTAGTATTTCGTCACGGCGCCCTGCTTTAGTAAAATATATTAGCCTTCTATGTGTATTGTTCTTCATCTTTGTTGAGATGCCAAAAAATATGAACGATATGCGTCGGACGTTACCTCGAGTCCGGAGTGTTGGAGCTGTCGGGGGAAGATCGGACAGGACGCGGCGGGCGTCCGTTCACCTGCCTGTCCCGGTGCCCCCCGTCCCTGTCCCGGGACCCCCACGAGGACTCCGATCCTGCAACGTAAAGTTCATCATGTCAACGCACAAATTATAAAACACTTTCATGGTCAGCTGGAGTGTCCCTTTTTTATTTATTTTTTATTTTGATTACATAACTGTATACATTCATTCAAAAAAATTTATATAAACATTTCAGTCAAACCCTTATCGGCACCCCGATGGTGCATAGGGCACTGCATCATATAAACGCAGTGTTATCTTGATCATTAACACATGAAGGAAAGGTGATCAGCTCTCCGTTTCGGGTACCAGTCCAGGGTTATATTGAATAAATATTAGAGTGAAAAAGTCACTTGTATTTATTTGACCCCACTCTGGGAATCGAACCCGCAACCTCCAGTACGGTAGCCGAGCGTGCTGACCGATATTCTGTCTTAGAGACATGATAAAGAGTTGACGCATTCGTGGGAGCCTGGCTGTAACAGGCATCAATAGTAAGGTAGGGGAAAGGCAATTGGAGGTGGTATGGGCACATAGGACGCAGAGAACGTGATCATATTGTGAACCAGGCAATCGCCATAGAAAGGCATCTAGAGGAAGACCAATGGCTCGCGTGCCAGTGAGTGTGAGAGTACGTACCGTCCAGGACTATGTGGGTGGCGCCGGGGTTCTGGTGGGCCGACGAGTCCCTCACCCGCACCCGGGTCTCGCCGACCGTCACCACCGACACGTGGCTCGTGTCCTGCAAGTTGGCGGTGGCGCTGTCGTCAAACACTCCCGAGTCGGACGTGGCGTCCGTGGGGGACACGATGAGCACCTCGCTGCTGTCCAGGCGCCGCATTTCGCGTACAACTGTCGCGTACAAACAAACAAAAATGTTCATTATATGAAAACAAATATGAAAAATAGTAAAAAATCTGCTATCCACCAAATTACATACATATTTTATTTATTATAGAACCTTATTTATAGAACAATTTTATATTTTATATTTTAGTTATTATACAGACCTGAATGATGGAAGTTTAGCTTCTGAAACATGTAGTCTATAATTAAACTCAAGTGGTAAAAAACGAAGTGTTTTCTTTAATTATTGTAAATTACATACATATTAGATTTTTTTTTTTAATCTAATTTTTTTCCGCCTCCGTAGTGTAATGGTCAGCACGCTCGGCTCTTTAACTTAATATTTACCCGCTGCAGGGCAGAAAGTGTTGTTTTTGCATTTTGAAGAAAAGGCATTGTTTAATTATTTTTTTAAATAAACTAAATATTTTTCAAATGGAGAAAAAACCTTCGGGTTTTACCTAAAAAGATCTGTTGCACAGTAAAAAGTTCAATAAGTGGCTTGATATTTATTTTTAATACATTGTATTTTATTTTTAAACTTTGAAAACGTTCTCTTGAAAAATCAATTTTTTTTTATTTATGACGTTCTTGAAAGGAGTGAGCGATATGTTAGATTTATCCCAATGAATTTTTAATACATGGCAAGCCCTGGAAATGCCGAGACATGTATTATGTATTATTTAATGTATTGTGTTAAAGGCATTAGCCGTTCAATAAATAAATAAATAAATATTATTTTTTGACATCTCATCAAAGATGAAGAAGAATATGGAAGTCTGGGCATTTACGGGGCTGACGACCGTCATCGGCTGGTTTAAGTGATCACTTTACACACGTGTAACATTCACCAATTCTACCCATTATTGACAACCGCACTACTCAAATTCTTGGAAGTTCTATATATATTAACCAATTTAGAAACCTTGTTCTTGAATCACTTGAACTTCACTAGAGACATCTATTGGTGAGATGTAAAGAAGCTTTTTACTAAGCAGAAACTCTTATATTAGTATGTGAGGTCCGAATCCTGGATTATAATCACACACATGAGAAACGCCAGAAAATACCATTTTCATTTTTATTATTAAGCTTATAATTTGACCAGATAATTTATTTACAACATTTTGAGTGTGTCCAAATACTTGTTCACAAAATCTGGATTATCTCCAATTACTTCTTCTTCATCTTTGATGAGATGTAATTGGAGATAATCCAGATTTTGTGAACAAGTATTTAGACACACTCAAAATGTTGTAAATAAATAAATATACTGGATGACTGGCTACTCTACCTCCGGCGCTGCAGTCCAGGCTGTCCAGCTCGGGGAAGTCCTCGTCGCTGGAGGAGCCCAGCGGCGGGGACACCCGGGTGGTGCGGTTGGTCGAGTTGGCCAGCACCACCACCTGATCGTGCCCCTGCGAGGGCGACGTGACCGTCACGGCTCCGGCGGCCACCTAGACACAAGGAGAGGAACGTTCAATCGTCAATCGTAAAAGTTTTTAGATAACCACTTTTAACCGTTATAATAATATCAATAATTATGGATGATTTATACAGCGCCATTTTCGTAAAATACTACCTCAAGACCGATGAATACCAATAGGGAACTCCTACTAACCATCCTACAGAGAAAGCTGACGTACTTCGGCCACGTCGTGAGAAATCAAAAATATCCTCTTCTCCACCTAATCATACAAGGAAAGATTGAGGGGCGAAGAACTCAAGGACGCCCAAAGACATCATGGCTGAAAAACCTACCACAATGGTTTGGCAGAAGCACCAAATCTCTGTTCCGAGCTGCAACATCCAAATTAAAGATGGCCATGATGATCGCCGATCTTCGTTACAAGTGGCACAGAAAGAAGAAGAAGATGATATGATGGACAGTTGGGGCTCCGGGGGTAGATAGTTTCCTGAAGATGATGTGTTATGTGAAGGAATGGAAGGTGTTGTACTCACGTGGCCGGGATCGCAGAGCACGGGCGGGTGCGTGGTGACGACGGTGACCTGGCCGGCGCCGGGGGGGTCGCCCACGCTGACCGTGGTGGAGGGGCCCCCGATGGGGATCAGCTGGCCGGTGCTCTCGTCGCGGATCTCCACCACCACCTGGGGGCCGGAATCGCCGGCGCTCCAGTGTCTACAAATACGGGATAGCACTTTATATGCCTGAATGTATGAAGAATGAAAAGAGTCTAAGAGAATGTAAAATTAAATGTTTTGTTTACTGTAGGAAGATGTAAATATGTATCGCTCACTCTTTTCAAGAACGTCATAAATCAAAAAACTCGATTTTTCAGGTGAACGTTTTTTTTGGGACAGTCAGTCGTTATCCTTCATTTACGACGGTTCTCCGAGGATACTCTACCACTCTTTGTGACCATATTTTTTCGTTTTGTGGAGCTATTATATTTCAAAATTTTGTGATATTAGTGCTAGTAGTTAAATTAACAGAAATTGCATTTTATTTGTATGTTCCGTGGCGGAAAACGATGAAAGTTACACTTTCAAGTTCAGTTATTAAAACGAATGGTCATACGAATCGCCAGACAGGGTGTCCCAAAATTAGGGAACAAAAATATTTATTTTAATAGTATAAAAATGTCGCTTTTTTTTTAAAAACAGAGTAGCTGATCAGTTATGAGAAAAAATGGTCAGGGAGGAAAGGGTCTATAATAACACAAAAATATGGCAGTCAAAATAGAATCAGAAGCATTATGCATTATATCGCGACGCGTACCTGATGAGCCGATTGATGACCTCCTTCTCGGCCTCCCTGCAGACCTGGTCCACGAGCTGCCTTCCGCTGTCGCGGCTCTGCTCAGCGTGGGAGCTCCGGCGACTCCTCGACTGCCGCTCCGCATCGCTAGTCTTCGGCCTGTCCTCTGCCGCGACCCTGACGTCGGTGACCACGACCGGGCCGACCTTGGCCTTGGCCTTGACATCTGCGGCATTAATACCTCCGGCATCGAGATCTGCGACCTTAAAATCTCCGGCATTAAGATCTGCGACCTTAAAATCTCCGGCTTTAAGATCTGCGACCTTAAAATCTCTGGCGTTAAGATCAGCGACCTTAAAATCTCCGGCATGAAGATCTGCGACCTTAAAATCTCCGGCATTAAGATCTGCGGCCTTAAAATCTCTGGCATTAAGATCTGCGACCTTAAAATCTCCGGCATTAAGATCTGCGGCTTTAAAATCTCCGGCATTAAGATCTGCGGGTTTAAGATCACCCTTGACTCGAGTTTGATCGCCCGCAGCGGACTTGTCATCGTCTTTGTTTGGCAGATCCGCATCTGCGCCCGAAATCGCCAAAGCCCCGATTTTCGTCGGCTTCTCTTCCAGCTTGGTCGCAATCTTGGGCGGTTTGGGCGCGGGGCTCTTGACGCTCTCCTCCTTCTTTGTCTTGGCGGCGGTCTTGGGTGCTCTGTCTTTCTCCTGGCTGGCTGTGCTGCGATTGGACGGAGATACGTTCTCCTTTTCCTTGTCTCGGTGCTGGGCGAGGGGGGGGGGCGGCGCGGGGCCCTTCTCGCGCTCGGGCGTGGACGGGGCTGAGGGGGCGCCCGCGATGGAGGGGGGTCGGGGCGCGGGGCCCTTCTCTTTCTTCGGTGGCTGAAAGCGAGACGCAATTATTACAATTAACACTCTCTTTATCATTCATGGTTCACTTTGTATGATAGCACTTTTTTTTCTTTTTTTTTTAAATTCTTTTGCATTACATAACATAAAAAAATATGAATAAAATATAAAAATGAATGCAAAAAAAGATCCCACAAAGGCATGGCCTGTGTGTGGGTATACAATATAATTTAGTCACAGTAAAGGGTATTTAGATAAAAATACAGATAAAAAATATAGACCATTGAAAACTTATTTTGTTGTAGTAATCATTCTTTCCGCCTCCGTGGTATAAATGGTCAGCGTGTTAAGCTACCTACCGTGCTGGAGGTCCCGGGTTCGATTCCCAGGGGGGTGAAAATAAATATTAGTGATTTTACACTGTTACATTTATTTAACATTACCCTGGACTGGTTCCTGAAGCGCAAGAGTGACCACCTTGCCTTCATGCAAGTGATGATCAAGATAACACTGTGTCAAGTTGATGCAGTGCCCTATGCACCATTGGGTGCGGATAAGGGTTATAAGTAAGGATAAGGGGTCAAAGGGTATAAGGGTATATACGTAGAACTAGAATAATAGTGTTAATATAAAATACAAAAAATACTTGACTCTCAGAAACTAATTTTAAAAAGACTAATTAAATTCTATTCCAAGCAAAGGTCGTTGATCTGGAGGGAACAAGTCATACAATAGCACTCTCCTTATCATTCTTCGTTCACTTTGCATAGTAAATATATATATTTTTGTAAATATTACAGCGAAAAAAATCACTTATTTGACCCCCCCATGGGAATCGAACTCGGTACCTCCAGTACGGTAGGTAGGTAGGCGTGCTGACCATCACACCACAGAGGCGGACATAAATACCACTCAAAAACGCCAATTCATTTACGACATTTTGAGTGTGTCCAAATTCATTCTTCATCTTCAGACCCTTATCCGCACCCGATGGTGCATAGGGCACTGCGTCATTTAAACGCAGTGTTATCTTGATCTTTTACACATGAAGGAAAGGTGATCAGCCCTCCGCTTCAGGTACCAGTCCAGGAGTAATATTGGATTAACATTACAGTGAAAAAATTACTTATATTTATTTCACCCCCCTTGGGAATCGAACTCGGGACCTCCAGAATGGTAGCCGAGCGTGCTGACCATTACACTACGGAGGGGGACATCTACCTATCTGCCCAACTACTATTATTGTAGGTACCTATTTCTTTGGACTATAATATAAACAGGATCTTTCATGAAGTGCTTCCTATCTTTAAATTTTAATAAAACAAGGTGTGCGTCAGAGATGTAGCATCAACAATATGGTCGCTATTAACTGCGAAAGTTTGAAAGTCTTTGTTGAAAGACCCTGAATATATATATATATATAGACTCTATATCTATTATATTGAATGCAGTCGAAATGCGATCTCTCAGAAGAATGCGCGACAAAACGATGTATGATAGATGTGCGAATAGTTAAATAAGGAAGGAATGCAAAGCTGAGATAAGCATTATCCATCAAATTAAGAAAGGTGTGTTGAGATGGTTTGGACATGTAGAACGAATGAGCGAGGAAAGAACGGTAAAAAAAAATTATGAGGCGAATGTTACTGGGAAAAGAAGCAGAGGAAGACCGAGAAAAACATGGCACAATCAGGTATGCCAAATACTTGAAAGTGGTCAGGTTAGGAGTCGTAACAATCGGCGGGTGTGTATGAGGAGATGCATGAACGTGGAAGAGGCGAAGAATGTTTGCAAGGACAGAGTGGTGTGGCGTTCGATTCTCTCTGCCTACCCCTGCGGGGAAGCGGCGTGATGGTTAGTTAGTTAGTTAATATCTATTATAGCTTACTAATGTAGGGCGCCGTGACAAAATACTAAGCTTGTAAGAGCGACGCGGGTGAAAAAGATTGGCCACCCGTGTTCTAGCGCATAGTTGTCCGTCTGCCCCGAGTTGTGACTTGCTGAAAATTTCCTCCGTAGGGGCCCGTCTTGAAACTTTCGGGTACTATTTCCACTACAGACTCTCGGGCGACGGTAACACTATTGAATAGGGATTCCTTTGTACCACCACAGTCAGCAATTGGACGGTTCATCATCCTAACATCACCTACCTGCTTTTTGTCTGGGGTGGCCGGGGGGGGAGGGGGGGTGGGGGCGCTGTCAGCAGAGGGCTCGGCCACTGGAAATAAACACATTCATTAAATACAGTATTCTTCTAATTTTCTTTTTTTTTGTATTAACCTATTAACCGCGTTAACTTTGTTCGTGAGAGACGCCCGTGCGCGGCGGTATTTTGCCGTTTTTTAAATGATTACTTTTATCATGTATTTAGTTAAGAAACAATTTATTTTCCTAAACAAAAACGTTCAATGGGATTCATTGTGCCTTTTTGGTACTCTATAACACACGTGTGTCACATTATTCTTGAAATATATCGTAATATAAACAAATAAGATCGTAACATAAATAAATCAAAGCGCGCATCGTGTGTCACTCTTACCCACTGGCGATGCGTAGCGTCGAGAGTGAGACAGATATAGGGCATGATTATGGCGCGGACTAATTACCGACCTCGAGAAAAATCAGGGATCTGTTCTTTTATTTGTCCTTGTGATGTTACAAATTATTAGTCAGATATTTCAACAGATGTCATAAGGCCAAGGATTGACGTATTATTTTATCCAAAGTTCCACACCATGAAAAAATCCCTCCAAGTTGAACTGAGGTTCGAAACTTGGAGTGGAACGTGTAAGTGATTCACCAATTCTACCCATTATTGACAACCACAGTACTCAAATTCTTGGAAGTTCTATATATGTGAACCAATTTTGAAACATTGTTCTTGAATCACTAGAACTTCACTAGAGACATCTATTGGCAAGATGAAGAAAAGCTTTTTATTAAGCAGAAACTCTTATAATAGTATGTGAAGCCCGAATCCTGGATTATAATCACACACGTGAGAAACGCCAGAAAATATCATTTTCATTTTTTATTATTTTAGCTTATAATTTGCGTTTTAAGTTCAGTCATAAAATAAACCCTGAAGAGGGCAACAGGTTGTTGCCGAAACTAGTTGGTTTTTAATAAAAAATGTGATTGGATCAAAAAACCAGGTCATTTCATTTTTCCAAATAATAGATTTCGGAGTAACTTAAACGTTAGGTAATTTAAAATTTTTAATCAATGCTTTACTTAGTAAATACCACTATTTCCTAAAATCTACTGTGACACGTGTTTCGATGCATTCCGCATCAAAACACGTGTCACAGTAGATTTTAAGAAATAGTGGTATTTACTAAGTAAAACATTAATCAAAAAATGTATAGATTTTACCACAAAGTGAATGCCTAATCAATTGGTGAAATAATTCAAAATTTGTGTGCGTTTGTAGGTAGTACTGTCAGACGGACAAACCGACTTGTGTCAAATTCGCACACGGATGCGGGAATGCACTTACTCTTGAGCTCACTGGAGCGCACGGACGTGGAGTCATCTTCCATCTCCAGCGGCAGCTGTGAGCTGCGATGCTCCTGGAAGAACAAGACGCACACCGTTACACGTATCGTAGTCGTACAGGAGAAAGTGACCAACTAACAAAAGGTAAAATGTTCAGGAGGGCCATTTAAGTCACTTTTGCTTGGGAACAAAATAAACACCAATGCTGTTAGTCATTTTTACCAAGTCAATATATTATACTTACAAGTTTAAAATCCTTTGGGATGTTTTTCAGGGCAATATTAAGCTAGTAAGATATCAAATAGTCAATGATCACGTTTTTGTAAAAACATGCACTTGGTCACTTTCTCCTGTATGACTACGATATATAGGAGACACTGGCCACAATATATCACATGCAATCTCAAACCAGCAATTTACAAAGCGCTAAAAATAATTTTTAAGTAATATATCCAAAATTAAACAAGGTTATTGGGTTGAATTCTACTTTTATTTACACATATCGCTCACTCGTTTCAACAACGTCATATATCAAAAATCGTCCATCTTCAGTTGTGCGTGTTTTCGGAATGCCCAGAAAATGTACTTTATCCCAACAAAAGCGGCATATTTTTAACTTAATATTTACCCGCTACAGGGCAGAAAACATTGTTTTTACATTTTGATGAAAAGGTATTGTTTAATTATTTTTTAAAATATACTAAATATTATTCAAACGGAGAAAAAACATTCAGGTTTTATCTAAGAAGATCTGTTGCACAGTAAAAAGTTCAATAGGTGGCTTGATATTTATTTTTAATACATTTTATTATATTTTTAAACTTTAAAAACGATCTCCTGAAAAATCTAGTTTTTTTGATATATGACGTCGTTGAAAGGAGTGAGCGATATCTCCTCATACACGCACATTATTCCCATTCCTGGGGAACATTCATGACAATCTTTTCAGGTATACGACGTACTAATCATCTTGCTATCTTCTTCACACAAGTGCCAAACGGCTATCTATCTCTTTCTATCGCACAATGCTCTATACAGCTGATGCCCATCACGTACTTACTTATACTCGTGTGAAAAAGATAGCATGATTATTAGTACGTGGTATACCTGAAAAAAAATGTGGCGCAGGAGCAAATGCTTCCGTGTCTTCCAGACAGATCATCAAATACATCATCCTGAGTTTTCCTCGGTCTTCCTAAAACTAAACTAATTAACTAACTACCCTGCCGCTTCCCCGCAGAGGTAGGCAGAGAGAATAGAACACCACACCACTCTATCTTTGCAAATATTCTTCGCCCCTTCCACGTTCATGCATCTCCTCATACATACCCGCCGATTGTTACGACTCCTAACCTGACCGCTCTCAAGTATTTGGCATACCTGATCGTGCCATGTTTTTCTCGGTCTTCCTCTGCTCCTTTTTCCATTTACATTCGCCCCATAAATTTGTTTTACCGTTCTTTCCTCACTCATTCGTTCTACATGTCCAAACCATCTCAACACACCTTTCTTAATTTTCTCTTCCTTCTTAAATTCGGTCTTCCTCTGCTTCCATTCTCAACTACATTCGCCTCGTAGATTAGTTCTACCATTCTCTCTTCACTCATTGGTCCATCCCAACACGCCTTGTTCAGTTTCGCTGTCACTGCCCATTTCAGGCTTGTTTGACCTTTCCCCGTTTGACCATTCCTCGTTTGACCATTCCTCGTTTGGCCATTCTTCGTATGGCCATTTAACGGAAGGACGACTTACCTTCGACGCACCAGGAGGTCCGGGAAGCTGGTCGGGTTGGCAGCATGCAAATTGAAATGCACACGGTATGTAAGGTTAGTTGCTTATGCCAATTTTTGGTTGTTTCTCATCATGAGGCTAGTTGCCGACTTATAACAAATTTTCATAAGACTAGTTGCCGACTTGTAAAAAATTGTAATAAGGTTAGTAAAACGATCTATAACTAGTTTATATAAATTTAGTTGCCAATTTAACTTATCAAGTTTTGATAAGTTTGGTTGCCGACTTGTAACAAATTTTAATAAGGTAAGTAATTTTGATAAGGCTAGTTGCCGACTTGTAACAAATTGTAATAAGGTTAGTAAAACAATCTAAAACTAGTTCATAATAAAGTAAGTTGCCAATTTACACCAAGTTTTCATAAGTTTAGTTGCCGACTTGTAACAAATTTGAATAAGATTAGTAAAACAATCTATAACTAGTTTATATAAGGTAAGTTGCAATAATTACACCAAAGTTTAATAAATTTAGATTGCAAATCATTACAATTTTAACAATTATTGATGCCGACTTGTAACAAATTTAAATAAGGTTAGTAAACAATCCATTAATAGCATATATATATTTAAGGTTAGTTGCAATATATACCAAGATTTAATGAATTTAGTTGCCAAATCATTACAGATTTTTATAAAATTTTGTTGCCGACTTGTAACAAATTATAATAAGGTAAGTAAACAACCCATAACTAGTTTATATAAGGTTAGTTGAAAATTTATACCAAGTTTTGTTGCCAAATCATTACAGATTTCAACAAATTTGGTTGCCGACTTGTAACAAATTGAAATAAGGTTAGTAAACAATCTACAACTAGTATATATAAGGTTAGTTGCCAATATACATCATGTTTTAATAAATTTAGATTACAAATCATTACAGATTTTAACAACTTTGGTTGCCGACTTGTAACAAATTTAAATAAGGTTAGTAAACAATAAACAACTAGTATATATAAGGTTAGTTGCCAATATACATCAAGTTTTAATAAATTTAGGTGCCAAATCATTACAGATTTTAACAACTTTGGTTGCCGACTTGTAACAAATTTAAATAAGGTTAGTAAACAATATACAACTAGTATATATAAGGTTAGTTGCCAATATACATCAAGTTTTAATGAGTTTAGTTGCCAATTTACACCAAATTCTCAAATTTATGGTAGAATTTCATAATTAATCCTTATTTTTCAAATAAAAACACGATTCTGCCGAATTTACTCTTTTTGGTGATTAGTGCAATCGACGCTAGAGACAACACCGCATCAATACGGTGCAGTGCCCTGTGCACCATCGGGTGAGGAATGGTGTCTTCTGCCAATCTAACCACGCCGATGCGTGAAAAGCGCTAAATATAATGCAACAAATCACAGTGCGACCGCGTGGAATTATGACTCTTGTCGACACTGTCAATAGGTCTCAGTGTGACACGGCCGGAGATGTGACGTAAGACGTTTTAAAACTAGTGAGATACTAACCGATTCTCTGATACTGCCCCTTGATTAGCTTCTTGCTCTGTCTTTTACTTCCGCACCGTTGGTTCAATTTACACTTCTATCGTAAAAATGGTTGTCACAGAGATTGTTACGATTATTGTCAAAGAAATTTTTATGATTATCGTCAAGGAAAGCGTTATGATTAATGCCAAAGAAATCAATATAATTTTTGTCAAAGTTACAATTTCGGTCAGATAAATCATTACGATTATTGTCAAAGAAATCATTACGATTATTGTCAAAGAAATCGTTTTGATTATTGTCAAATTTGATCGTAAAAAAATCATTACAATCGTAGTCAAAGAAAGAGTTACGATTATTGTCAAAGAAACGGTTACAATTATTGTCAAATAAATCATTACGATTATTGTCAAAGATATCGTTTTAATTATTGTCAAATTTGATCGTAAAAAAATCATTACAATTGTAGTCAAAGAAAGAGTTTTGATTATTGTCAAAGAAACGGTTAAAATTATTGTCAAAAAAATCGTTACAATTATTGTCAAAGAAATTATTACAATTGTCGTTAAAGAAATCGTTACAATCATTGTCAAAGACATGGATACAATCATCATCAAAGAAATTGTTACGATCGTCGTCAATGAAATGATTACAGATAGCGTCAAAGAAAACGTTAGAATTATCGTCAAAGAAAACGTTAGAATTATCGTCAAAGAAAACATTACAATTATCGTCAAAGAAAACGTTACAATTATCGTCAAAGAAAACGTTACAATTATCGTCAAAGAAAACGTTAGAATTATCGTCAAAGAAAACGTTACAATTATCGTCAAAGAAAACGTTACAATTATCGTCAAAGAAAACGTTACAATTATCGTCAAAGAAAACGTTAGAATTATCGTCAAAGAAAACGTTACAATTATCGTCAAAGAAAACGTTACAATTATCGTCAAAGAAAACGTTACAATTATCGTCAAAGAAAACGTTACAATTATCGTCAAAGAAAACGTTACAATTATCGTCAAAGAAAACGTTACAATTATCGTCAAAGAAAACGTTAGAATTATCGTCAAAGAAAACGTTACAATTATCGTCAAAGAAAACGTTACAATTATCGTCAAAGAAAACGTTACAATTATCGTCAAAGAAAACGTTAGAATTATCGTCAAAGAAAACGTTACAATTATCGTCAAAGAAAACGTTAGAATTATCGTCAAAGAAAACGTTAGAATTATTGTCAAAGAAAACGTTAGAATTATGGTGACAATCATTGTTAAATAAATCGTTAGAATTATCATTATAAATTTGTGATAATTATAATATTGATAATAATTAGTGATAACGGATAGATAATCGTGACAAGAGCGGACGGAAGGAAGAGACGTGAGCAGAGTGGCACATTAGTTAGCGTGAAAAAAGCGTAAAACAAACGTGTTAGTGATTAGTATACAATACATACTCCCAAACCACCATATCTAAACCACAACAAAACATAACCCGTAATACCCAAGTCGTTTAATAAGCATGGCAAAAATTTCAATTGGCAAAGTGAATATTCAATTGGTACAGTGACTATCCAATTGGCAATATGAATATTCAATTTGTATAGTGACTATCCAATTGGAAGAGACCATGAATAGTCAACATGACTATCTAATTGGCAAAGTGAATATTCAATTGGTATAGTGTTTATCTAATTGGCAAGGTTAATATTCTATTGGTATAGTGACTATCCAATAGGCAAAGTGAATATCCAAATTGTATAGTGACATGACTATCCAATTGGAATGGCTATATGGTCAACATGACTATACAATTGGAAGTGACTATTATAATTGTCAACATGACTATTTAATTTAAAGTGACTGAATAGTCAAAATGACTATCCAATTGAAAGTGATTATGAAAAGTCAGCATTACTATCCAATTGGCAGTGACTATGAATATTCAACATGACTATCCAATTGGAAGTAAATATGAATAGTCAACGTGACTATCCAATTGAAAGTGACTATGAATATTCAACATAACTATACATGATACCATCAGTTCCTTCATTTACCAGAATTACCAAACGACCATAGAACAGCGGAATCTGCTTAGTGCGATCACTACAACTTTATATGGTAACAATAACCAACTGATATAATTATATTAAACGATTATCAAAGAGTAGCCTTTTCAAACAACGTATAAAGTGTTTGAAAATGATGCGGAATGCATCGAAACACGTGTCACAGCAGATGGTAAAAAATAGTGATATTTACTTAAACAAAAAAAAATATAATAAAAAACAAAAATATTACATTATTCAGTATGTAATCTTGTCCGCCTCCGTAGTGTAATGGTCAGCACGCTCGGCTACCGTTCTGGAGGTCCCGGGTTCGACTCCCAGGCGGGATCAAACATATAAGTGATTTTTTCACTGTAATATTTCTTCAATATTACCCTGGACTCGTACCTGAAGTGGAGGGCTGATCACCTTTCCTTCGCGTGTCAACGATCAAGATAACTTTGTGTTTATATGATGCAGTACCCTATGCACCATTGGGGTGCGGATAAGGGTTTCGAATTATGAACTTATTCATTATAACAATAGCCAAATTTCGAAAACCATAGGCTGTTATTTTTTGTATCCATTTTGCTGACGCGGACTACCCACTAAGCTAAGCCAAGTTCCAAGGCCGCTTCACGATAACAATGAGCGATCACATCATTCACGACAACAGTAAGCAGATTCCACCGCGGAAACTAGTGTAAAATCCATCAAACACGCCAGCATCGTTCCGAATGGGCGATCCGTCGGGTCGCTTACCTCCGAGTCATCGTCGAGCAGCTCCTCCTCCACCACGTCGGCCCGGTACTCCAGGAGCAGGTCCCGCAGCGGCTTGGAGTCCAGCTCCCCGGCCACAAACGGGTGCTTCAGCAGGTCCTCGGCCGTCGGCCTCTGCGCCGGGTCCTGGGGGAGACAAGACAACCTGATCAGCGTCGGTGGACTGCTTGACTAGACTAGGCATCGCAGAGAGTACAGACATGACATCACGCTGCCCTTGCGAACATTGCAAAACACCGCATGCCCAGACCTGATACAGAAGCAACTAGGCTTCCTGACAGACCTTCTCTATAATAATAAGCGAGGTACATTGAGAGCTGTCCCACCGCATTCCCAGACCTGATACAGAAGCATCTAGGCTTCCTGACAGACCTTCTCTATAATAATAAGCGAGGTACATTGAGAGCTGTCCCACCGCATTCCCAGACCTGATACAGAAGCATCTAGGCTTCCTGACAGACCTTCTCTATAATAATAAGCGAGGTACATTGAGAGCTGTCATATATCAAAAATCTTCAATTTTCAGTTATGCATGTTTTCGTAATGCCCAGAAAATGTACTTTATCCCAGCAAAAGCGGCATATTTTTAACTTAATATTTACCCGCTACAGGGCAGAAAGTGTTGTTTTTGCATTTTGAAGAAAAGGTATTGTTTAATTATTTTTTTAAATATCTTAAATATTTTTCAAATGGAGAAAAAACCTTCAGGTTTTACCTAAAAAGATCTGTTGCACAGTAAAAAGTTCAATAAGTGGCTTGATATTTATTTTTAATACATTGTATTATATTTTTAAACTTTAAAAACGATCCCCTGAAAAATCAAGATTTTTGATATTTGACGTTGTTGAAAGGAGTGAGCGATAAATGACCATGTTTCATGATTGAGTTCACAAAAGGCCATCTATGACTGGATTTAGAAAGCTTTTAATTTCGCAGAGACCATCTCTACACACATTCCCACTCCCGGCCAGTCCACACTACTCAAATTTCACGTGTGAGAGTTGCGAGTGAGTTTGAGAGTACGCACCGTCCAAGACTGTGCGAGTGGATCCGGGATTCCGGCGAGCAGACAGTTTGTAATGCAATATGTACCTTGACGAGCGCCCGGGCGATGAAGTGGTTGAAGTGCGCGCTCCACCGCGAGGGCTGCTCCAGCGTCGGCGGGTCGCTCTTCTGGATCTTGAGCAGCACCCTCATCGGGGTCATCTCGTGGTTGGGCGGCTCCGTCTGCGCCAGCTCGATCAGCGTGATGCCCAGCGACCAGATGTCCACCTGGGCGGAATGAAAACCTAGTAAATGCGTCTGCGGAAACCAAATTGGCGGTTCCCGACTGTGGTGGTTCCCGACTCTAGTGGTTCCTGACTATGGCTGTTCCCGACTATGGCGGTTCCCGACTCTGGCGGTTCCCGACTCTGGCGGTTCTCGCCACTGGCAGTTCCATACACTGGCATGTGAAAGCCAATACAGCTGGACATCAGACAAATGTGTTGAACTGGACATCAGACAAATGTGTTGAAAATACTAGTATGACAGGATTAACAACATTTTGGGTTTATTCAAAGCCTTCACAAATCTGGACTTCTCCACTTCTAACCGTCACGCTGCATCAATAGTTAGTTTGGTCAATAGTTAGTCTGTCTGCCTTGGTGGCGTAGCGGTCAGCTCGTTTAGCTACCGTGCTGCAGGTCCTGGGTTCGATTACCAAGGGGGTTCGGAGTTTGGCAATTGAAAAGAATAAAATAAAAAAAAATTCCACATGATTTTTATTTGATCAGTAATCGAGTTTCGTCGTAACCGACATCATCAGACTGGTGTGAGGCTAGACAAAATTTTATAGAAAATCGTGGTTTTCAACTCCTGCCTTGTTGTGTATATAACGTGGAATTTTGTCTAGCCTCACACCAGTCTGACGATGTCGATTACAACGAAACCCAGTTGCTGGTCAAATAAAATTCATGTGGAAAAAATTACATAGTTGTTATTTTATTCTATAAAATGCAGTTCCACCAAGAAATATCAGTACAAAAATTCAATTTTATTAAATAAAAAAATTATTCAAGGTAATATTAAAAGTAAGCAAGAAGACCTAAAGGTGTAGAAGAATCCCGCTTTGGAAAACTCCTTCGGACACATGGAACAGATCAATATCCAATGTGATAATGTTCAACATAACGGTAGATCTTCCTACAGGCATAACCATCGGCAGGTTGGTCCTGTATATAGGAATGTGAAACAATCTATGCCGACGCTGTCCTTAGCTAACTATCGGGAACATACAGACGGATGCTCCGGATAGTTTCAGGATTACCCATCATACCGCGCAACAATGGATAGAAATGCCTCATCAGATACACATTCCTTCTAGTCTCTAGACTGCTGTAGCCGAGCATACCCTGGAGGAACTGGGTCGGGTAGAGCCGAGGATAATAACCGCACTCTCTCATGTAGATACCTCAGAAACTTCTTTTGGACTTTCTCTACCATAAGAGAGTACTTAAGCTCGTGTGGTCCCCAAATAAAATGGAATTACCTTGAAGTCGTAGGGGTTGTCCCGGAAGGTCTCGCAGAGCACCACCTCCGGAGCCATCCAGTACGGGGTCCCGATGAACGTGTCGTGCTTCTGCAAGGTGGACTTGTTCTTGGCGGACACCCCGAAGTCGGCTGCAAGGAGAACCATCACATCGTAAAATCAAACCATGGACTTTCCATTCCTCGCCAAAACACATCATCCTTCAGTAATTCCTTCTCTGTCCAAGCGGCCAGACTATGCAATGAATTACCTCTCCGCGTAAACAAATGCACCTTCTCTAATAACTTTCAAGAAATCTCTGAGGCATTACTATCTGTCATTAGAATCCTAATTCTCAACCCGAAACTGTATAAAACGGCTGAGACATAAGGGTGATAATAGGACGGGGATATGGTCAGCAGCATGTTGCCCACCTTGAGGTCCCGGCTCGCTTTTGAACAATTCTCAACCCAAAACGGTATAAAACGGCTGAGACATAAGGGTGATAATAGGACGGAGATATGGTCAGCAGCATGTTGCCCACCTTGAGGTCCCGGCTCGCTTTTGAGCAATTCTCAACCCAAAACGGTATAAAACGGCTGAGACATAAGGGTGATAATAGGACGGAGATATGGTCAGCAGCATGTTGCCCACCTTGAGGTCCCGGCTCGCTTTTGAACAATTCTAAACCCAAAACGGTATAAAACGGCTGAGACATAAGGTTGATAATAGGACGGGGATATGGTCAGCAGCATGTTGCCCACCTTGAGGTCCCGGCTCGCTTTTGAGCAATTCTCAACCCAAAGCGGTATGAATCAACAGGAATATAAGGTTGACAATTGGACGGCGACTCACCCAGCTTGACGCCGCCGGACATGGTCAGCAGCACGTTGCCCGCCTTGAGGTCCCGGCGGATGACCTTGGCCGAGTGCAGAGCTCGCGTTCGAGCAATTCTCAACCGAAAACGGTATGAATCAACAGGAATATAAGGTTGACAATTGGACGGAGACTCACCCAGCTTGACGCCGCCGGACATGGTCAGCAGCACGTTGCCCGCCTTGAGGTCCCGGTGGATGACCTTGGCCGAGTGCAGGAAGGCCAGCCCGCGGCACATCTGCTGGCAGACGTAGGCTATCTGTTTCTCCGTCAGGCCCTTCTCCAGCTCCGCCATGATGGAGTCCAGGGCTCCGCCGTCGCAGTACTCGATCAGCATCTGCGGAAAGGACCAATCGGATCAGGACGGAGTTCTTTTTTTTTTAGTTGGGAATTGCCCTTATTAATGTTTTAGATAGGAAATGCATTCATATTATTATTTTGACATCTCATCAAAGATGAAGAAGAATATGGAAGTCTGGGCGTTTACGGGGCTGACGACCGTCATAGGCTGGTTTAAGTGATCACTTTACACACGTGTAACATTCACCAATTCTACCCATTATTGACAAACACACTACTCAAATTCTTAGAAGTTCTATATATACATGAACCAATTTAGAAACCTCAAAAAATGAAAATGGCATTTTCTGGCGTTTCTCATGTGTGTGATTATATATAATCCAGGATTCGGACCTCACATACTAATAAAAGAGTTTCTGCTCAGTAAAAAAGCATCTTTTCATCTAACCAACAGATGTCTCTAGTGAAGTTCTAATGATTCAAGAACAATGTTTCGAAATTGGTTCATATATAAAGAACTTCCAAGAATTTGAGTAGTGTGGTTGTCAATAATGGGTAGAATTGTTGAATGTCACCGTGTGTAAAGTTATCATTTAAACCAGCCGATGACGGTCGTCAGCCCCGTAAATGCCCGTACTTCAATATTCTTCTTCATCTTTGATGAGATGCCAAAAAAAATGAAAATAACTCCCATAATTGGAGATAATCCAGATTGTGTGGACAAGTATTTGGACACACTCAAAATGTTGTAGATAAATACATGAATAACTTATGTACCAATTGTTTGATTATTATGATATTAAATATAAAAATTGTGTTCGCCTCCGTAGTGTAATGGTCAGCACACTCGGCTACCGTTCTGGAGGTCCCGGGTTCGACTCCCAGGGGGGGTAAAATAAATATAAGTGATTTTTTTCACTGTACAATTCATTCGATATTACCCTGGACTGGTACCTGAAGCGGAGGGCTGACCACCTTTCCTTCATGGTTAACGATCAAGACAACACCGCGTTTGTATTACGCAGTGCCCTATGCACCATTGGGGTGCGGATAAGGGTTTAAAAAAAAAAAAGAAAAAGAAAAAAAAAAAGAAAAATATATAATAACTACCAAAAATGTGTCGGGTTGTGGTCCCGCGGTTAGTGTCGCGGACGCTTGTGTCAGAGTTTCTCGGTTGGAACCCACTCTACCACAATTTGGTGCCTATTGTAATAATGAGCCGCTTATGTTTACAACGTTATGTTTACTATATTTTTTTTCTAACACAAATTTGCCACACTTGAAAGTCAATTTGGATAAAATTTACTATCTAGTTAGTCTTCAATATTTTCCATCATCTTTGATGAGCATTATTGATAAAATTAAGAAAGGCATCAATATTAAGGTAGGGGAAAGGCAATTGGAGGTGGTATGGGCACATAGGGCGCAGAGAACCTGATCATATTGTGAACCAGGCAGTCGCCATAGAAAGGCATCTAGAGGAAGACCGAAAACCAGACTTCCATATTCTTATTATTTTTTGACATCTCATCAAAGATGAAGAAGAATATGGAAGTCTGGGCATTTACGGGGCTGACGACCGTCAAAGGCTGGTTTAAGTGATCACTTTACACACGTGTAACATTCACCAATTCTACCCATTATTGACAACCACACTACTCAAATTCTTGGAAGTTCTATATATATGAACCAATATAGAAACTTTGTTCTTAGTATTTGGACACACTCAAAATGTTCCATATTCTTCATCATCCATGTTGAGATGTCAAAAAAAATCACTGTTATTCAATCTGTCCGCCTCCATGGTGTAGTGGTTAGCGCACTAGGCTACCATGCTGGAGGTCCCGGGTTCGATTCCCAAGAGGGTCAAAATAAACATGACTGATTTTTGAGTATGTAAAAGTATTAAACGAAGTATGATAGATGTTCGAATAGTGAAATAAGGAAGGAGTGCAAAGCTGAGACAAGCTTTATCGATAAAATTAAGAAAGGTGTGGTGAGATGGTTTGGACATGTGGAACGAACGAGTGAGGAAAGAATGGTAAAACAAATTTACGAGGCGAATGTTGGCGGGAAAAGAAGCAGAGGAAGACCGAGAAAAACATGGCACGATCGGGTATGCCAAATACTTGAAAGTGGTCAGGTTAGGAGTCGTAACAATCGGCGGGTATGTATGAGGAGATGCATGAACGTGGAAGAGGCGAAGAATGTTCGCAAGGACAGAGTGGCGTTTTTAACGTAAGGCTTTCGAAAATTCGTTGGCAAATAAAATGTCACTGACAACATTTTGAGTGTGTCCAAATACTTGTTCACAAAATCTGGATTATCTCCAATTACAGGAGTTATTTTCATATATATTTTTTTTGACATCTCATCAAAGATGATGAAGAATACGGAAGTCTGGGCATTTATGGGGCTGACGACCGTCATAGGCTGGTTTAAGTGATCACTTTACACACGTGTAACATTCACCAATTCTACCCATTATTGACAAACACACTACTCAGATTCTAACTAACTAACTAACTAGTCATAGGCTGGTTTAAGTGATCACTTTACACACGTGTAACATTCACCAATTCTACCCATTATTGACAAACACACTACTCAGATTCTTAGAAGTTTTATATATACATGAACCAATTTAGAAACCTCAAAAAATGAAAATGGTATTTTCTGGCGTTTCTCATGTGTGTGATTATAATCCAGGATTCGGACCTCACATACTAATATAAGAGTTTCCGCTCAGTAAAAAGCTTCTTTACATCTCACCAATAGATGTCTCTAGTGAAGTTCTAGTGATTCAAGAACAAGGTTTCTAAATTGGTTCATATATATATATATATAGAACTTCCAAGAATTTGAGTAGTGTGGTTGTCAATAACGGGTAGATTTGGTGAATGTTACACGTGTGTAAAGTGATCACTTAAACCAGCCTATGACGGTCGTCAGCCATGTAAATGCCCAGACTTCCATATTCTTCATCATCTTTAATGAGATGTCAAAAAATAATAGGTAATTAACGTCTAACATACAGTCTTTGTGGAATGAATTGTTTCTACAGACAGTCAATTTGACAGTTGACAGTAATAATAATAATAATAAAGTGTTAGTGTATATCTTCTTCCTTTGTGTTGAGACAGACCCGAATTTGCCAAGATTCAGACACACTTGAAATATTTTAGATAGTATTTTTCGAGTGCGTCCTTGGAATGCCAAATCGGGTATGAATTTGTGAATGATTGAGATAACCGTGACTGGAGTGGCATGGGCGTGTATCGTTCAATGGGACCGCACGGAGGAAGTGGTAAAATATTTCCCTTATCAGCTGATAACAATATCTGCGGACACGTTTACACAATCTCTCTAGAGTGCAATGCGTGTACTGTCGCCGGGTCGAGATACACCCGGGCCAATTCATACACTGGGATCGTTCGGTTGAGTGATAGAAGATGATGAATGAATTGAATGAAAACCTACAATAATCAGTGGGAACCTACAATGAGGGGGAACATACATCATTGAATGAAACCTACAATATTGAATGAACACCTACAATTATCAGTAGGAGCCTACAACGAGGGGGAACCAACAATATTCAGTGGGAACCTACAATGAGGGGGTATCTACAATATGCAGTGGGAACGTACAATGAGGGGGAAACTACAATGAGAAGGAACCTACAATGAGGGGGAACCTACAATAATCAGTTGGAACCTACAATAATCAGTGGGGACCTACAATGAAGGGGAACCTACAATGATGGGGAACCTACAATACGGAATGGGAACCTACAATAATCAGTGGGAGCCTACGAGGGGGAACCTACAATATTCAGTGGGGACCTACAATGAGGGGGAAACTACAATGAGAAGGAACCTACAATGAGGGGCAACCTACAATAATCAGTGGGAGCCTACGAGGGGGAACCTACAATATTCAGTGGGAACCTACAATGAGGGGGGACCTACAATATTCAGTGGGAACCTACAATGAGGGGGAAACTACAATGAGGAAACTACAATAAGGGGGGACCTACAATAATTAGGGGGAACCTACAATATTGAATGAAACCTACAATAAGTGGGAGCCTACAACGAGGGGGAACCTACAATATTGAATGCAAACCTACAATAATCAGTGGGAACCTACAATGTGGGTACCTACAATATTGAATGAAAACCCACAATGATCAGTGGGAACCTACAACGAGGGGGAACCTACAATGAGGGGGAACCTACAATATTGAATAAAAACCTAAAATAATCAGTGGCAGCAATATCGAATGGAAACCTACAATACGAAGCGTTCTTGAGGTATTATTTTACGAAAATGGCTATATAAGTTATCCATATTTATTATTATTATTAATAATCAGGAGGAACCTATAATTTTGAGTGGGAACCTACAATGAGGGGGGACCCAAAATATTAAGTGGGATTTCTTACGTGGGGTCATATTTTATCTATTACATTCCAGACTGGTACCTGAAGCGCAGCACTGATCACCTTGCAATCAACGATCAAGATAATACTGCTACAAAACGACGAAGTGCCCTACGCACCATTGGATTATAAGTATATACTCTTATCTAGTTTTATTATTTATTATTTGATATGTTAAATTAATCTTTAATTAGAAGAAAAAAATATAAACGTTTGATTGACGAACGATTGCAGAACAGACTTGCACCAGCGCTCCCAGTGTCTAGATATAATTGAACCGTGACCTCGTAATGAGACATAGGTCGAGTAATGTTGACCTCACAAGTGACCAGTTAATTGGTGTGACACGTCACCTGTTCTCCAGCCGACATACCGACAACTAATCACCCAAAATAGGTCACCATCACTCAGTTACAATACGGGCTTTGAAAATTTACAAAACATAATTTATAGTTTAGACACTAGAAGGAATGTGTATTTGACGAGGCATTTCTATCCTTTGTTGCGCGGTATGATGGATAATCCTGAAACTGTCCGGAGCATCGGTCTGTATGTTCCCGATAGTTAGCTAAGGACAGCGTGGGCATAGATAGTTTCCCATTCCTATATACAGGAGCAACCTGCCGATGGTTATGCCTGTAGGAAGATATGCTGAACAATACCTGTTCCATGTGCGTGACGGCACGCAATATACGCCCCTTGAATATATTGTTTGTAAAATATATATTAATTTTTATGTATAATATGTTCCCCTGTCCTCCTCCTAATGGTCAGCACGCTCGGCTACCGTTCTGGAGGTCCCGGGTTCGATTCCCAGGAGGGTGGGGTCAAATAAATATAAGTGATTTTTTCACTGAAATATTAATTCAATATTACCCTGGACTGGTACCTGAAGCGGTCGGCTGATCACCTTCCTTTCATGTGTCAACGATCAAGATAACGCTGCATTTATATGATGCAGTGCCCTATGCAGCATTGGGGTGCGGATAGGGGGTTTATATTATATATATATATATATATATTTGTACAAATAAATTTTTTTTTTTTTTTTTTAAATGTGTGAATTTCGATTGAGCATTATGCACATGGCGCTGAATCGAAATTCATGCGGTGCCCAAACGGTATTCAAGCGGTGCTCAAACGGTATTCAAGCGGCGCCCAAACGGTATTCAAGCGGTGCCCAAACAGTATTCAAGCGGTGCCCAAAAATAGTTTAATTTTGCCAAACTAGCGCTTACTTACTCGGTGCCCAAATAATATATTAGCAGTGCTAAATTGCCGATTATGTGTGAATTTCGATTGAGCACTATGCACATGGCGCTGAATCGAAATTCATGCGGTGCCCAAACGGTATTCAAGCGGGGCCCAATCGATATTGAAGTAAAGGAGCCGCAGCTTACCCATAGCTTCTGGTCGATGAAGAAGGCCTCGTGCAGCTCCACGACGTTGGGGTGCCGGCACTCGCTCAGGATGTCGATCTCGATCATGAAGTCGGACAGGTCGTCCTCGCCCTCCAGCAGGCACATCTTGGCGGCGGCCAGCTTGCCCGTGCTCTTGTACTGGGCCTTGTACACCTGCGGAACACCGCACAGAGACTCTCGTCAGTTCAAAGACAACAGCCGGATACCTAGGTGAGGATGCATACTCCAATGCATCTTTGTCAGACGGGAGGAATATGTAATTTAACACACTCAACCTATAAAGGATTGTATTAGACTCGTGAAGTGTTTATAACACCCGATATATACAATATTTTGGGTAATATATCCAACAATTCACACTGCGTTTATAAAATGCAGTGCCCTATGCACCATTGGGGTGCGGATAAGGGTTTGAAAAAGAAAATACATACAATTTATTTTGTCTATAAAATATATACAAGGTTTATTTGATAGATTTATATTATCCACTGACACTTGGTGATGGAATTGCATTTTTAATATATTATTAGATTAAAACCAATATTTATAGCTT
The DNA here is from genome assembly GCF_059751285.1 of Brachycentrus maculatus. Taxonomy (NCBI): domain Eukaryota; kingdom Metazoa; phylum Arthropoda; class Insecta; order Trichoptera; family Brachycentridae; genus Brachycentrus; species Brachycentrus maculatus. Next base: position 429,056 of record NW_028281091.1, read on the forward strand.
TTCCACATTATTTTTATTTGACCAGCGACCGGGTTTCGTCGTTACAGACATCATCAGACTGGTCTGATGATGTCTGTAACGACGAAACCCGGTCGCTGGTCAAATAAAAATAAAGTGGAAAAGCTATAAATATTGGTTTTAATCTAATAATATATTAAGGTTTATTTAGTTGAATTCTACATTTATTTATGTATATGTTAATGCGTGTCCGCCTCCGTAGTGTAATGGTCAGCACGCTCGGCTACCGTTCTGGAGGTCCTGGGTTCGATTCCCAAGGGGGGTCAAATAAATATGACTGATTTTTTCACTGAAATATTTATTCGATATCACCCTGGACTGGTTGGTACCTGAAACGTAAGGTTGATCACCTTTCCTTCATATGTAGACGATCAAGATAACACTGCGTTTATATGACGCAGTGCCCTACGCACCATTGGGGTGCGGATAAGGGTTTTTACTACGGTTAATACGTGACGCGTTTCGTCTTCTTAGGACATTATCAAACAGGTGTTTGATAATGTCCCATATACATAAATAAATGTAGAATTCAACCAAATAAACCTTTTCATTAATTGATTCGGCAGTCACTTTGTGGTAAAATCTATCCATTTTTAATTAATGTTTTACTTAGTAAATACCACTATTTCTTAAAATCTACTGTGACATGTGATTCCATGCATTCCGCATCATTTTCATACGGTGTTTGAAAATGATGCAGAATGCATCGAAACACGTGTCACAGTGGATTTTAAGAAATAGTGGTATTTACTAAGTAAAACATTAATCAAAAACAAATTAACCGTGTTTAATTTTGGATATATTACCCAACAATTCAATATGGGATTCTACCAACTGTCTGCAGCTACAATAAATAATAAATATTTTCATTCATCATTTTCTTTTGCAAAATTCGCCTTTGAAAAAACATTATTTTCGTAAGTTGGAAATGAATGGTGTCACAGAAACGATGGAGTTGTTTTAATATTGGTAACACTGCGTTTATTTGAAGCAGTGCCCTATGCACCATTGGGGTACTAATAAGGGTTTTATTACTATTATATTATTGATTTTTTTTTAAAGTCAAGTAGTAGTGAATATATTCTCTACAATTGTGACGCACTCGCTCGCAAACGAAGTCGCATCCTTGGAGGACCTCTACTGGACCCCGAGAAGGTGAAGCTCCTACCACCAAGACAGGTAGTGAGCTGTAATACAGAGGGAGGTCACAATAGACCTAATATGGTCGCAGTGACATAAGGGATGCAAGATCCCTAGACCCCAAAAAAAAAAAAATAATACACATCGCTTACTCTTTTCAAGAACGTCATAAATAAAAAAAAATAGATTTTTCAGGAGAACGTTTATAAAGTTTAAAAATAAAATACAATGTATTAAAAATAAATATCAAGCCACTTAATGAACTTTTTACTGTGCAACAGATCTTTTTAGGTAAAACCTGAAGATTTTTTCTGCATTTGAAAAATATTTTGTATTTTTAAAAATAATAATTAAACTATACCTTTTCTTCAAAATATAAAAACAGCACTTTCTGCCCTGTAGCGGGTAAATTTTATGTTAAAAATATGCCGCTGTTGCTGGGATATAGTACATTTTCTGGGCATTCCGAAAACATAGACAACTGAAAATTGACATTTTTTTATTTATGACGTTGTTGAAAGGAGTGAGCGATGTTGACTGCCAGCGATAGCTTTTAGAAAGATGACCGTAACTTTGATAATATCCCTATATATTCTAATTTATAAAAATATTCCAATTGCGTTTGATTTTGGCTTGCGACGAGCTCAAAGGAAAGCGCTCATCTAGTATGGTGAGAATGGAATGGATAAATATCACGGTGTGTGATTATTAGCTAATAAATTAATATGAAAAATCACAAGACTTTTCGGTAGCATTCTTATTGGAATCTGTAGGGAACTAAGGGAGATATTAAGGTTTAAACTTTACATATTTTATAAAACGAAAAACATGCGTTCGCATATCGCTCACTCCTTTCAAGAATGTCATAAATCAAAAATTGTCAATTTTCAGTTTTGCATGTTTTCGGAATGCCCAGAAAATGTACTATATCCCGGCAAAAGCGGCATATTTTTAGCTTAATATTTACCCGCTACAGGGCAGAAAGTGTTGTTTTTGCATTTTGAAGAAAATGTATTGTTTAATTATTTTTTAAAAATAAACTAGTTATTTTTCAAATGGAGAAAAAACCTTCAGGTTTGACTGAAAAGATCTGTTGCACAGTAAAAAGTTCAATAAGTGGCTTGTTTTAATAAATTGTATTATATTTTTAAACTTTAAAAACATTCTCCTGAAAAATCAAGTTTTTTGATTTATGACGTTCTTGAAAGGAGTGAGCGATATGTCATCAAATTTCCGTCATTGAACGTTTTATGATGTCATATGGAAAACATGCACAACTGAAAATTGACGATTTTTGATTTATGACGTTCTTGAAAGGAGCGAGTGATATCGCCGTTAAGGTCAGTGAATTTCTTTCGGACTCCTGGCGTCGGAGGAGGCGGCCTGGTTTTACCTTCCCGAAGGCGCCGTCGCCCAGCTCGCCGATCATCTCCCAGTAGAGGTCGGGGCTGCAGTCCATGCGGATGTTGTTGAAGACGCGCTTCTTCTTGGCGTCGTGGCCCCCGCCGCCGCCCAGGAACACCTTCTTCAGGTTGTTGAAGAAGGACATGGTGGCGCCTGCAACGGGACAGGAGGGTCTATCAACAGTGCTACAATAGAGGCTGTGTCACATTGCAACCAGAGTTATCTTGAAATAGTGCCACTAGTGGGACTAGCACTGGGAAATAGTGATAGAATAGAGTGTCTCTATTCAACAAGCGTTACAACTGAAAGTAATGCTACATTAGAGACAGTGTTACGCTGGAAACAGTGCTACAATAGACGGTGTCACATTGCAACCAACGTTATGCTGGATACAGTGCTACAATAGAAACAGTGTCACAATTCCAGCAAACTTATGCTGGAGACAGTGTCACAATCCAACCAGCATTACGCTGAAGACAGTGTCACGATCCAACCAGCGTTACACTGGAGATAGTCTCAATGCAACCACCAACAGTGCTGCAGTAGAGGCAGTGTCACAATGCAAGCAGCGTTACACTATTTCAAGTGTCACAATGCAACCAGCGTTACGCTGGAGACAGCGTCACAATCCAACCAGCGTTACACTGGAAATAGTGTCACAATGCAACCAGCGTTACACTGGAGACAGTGTCACAATGCAAGTAGCATTACGCTGGAGACAGCGTCACGATCCAACCAGCGTAACACTGGAAATAGTGTCACAATGCAACCAGCGTTACACTGGAGACAGTGTCACAATGCAAGTAGCATTACGCTGGAGACAGCGTCACGATCCAACCAGCGTTACACTGGAAATAGTGTCACAATGCAACCAGCGTTACACTGGAGACAGTGTCACAATGCAAGTAGCATTACGCTGGAGACAGCGTCACGATCCAACCAGCGTTACACTGGAAATAGTGTCACAATGCAACCAGCGTTACACTGGAGACAGTGTCACAATGCAAGTAGCATTACGCTGGAGACAGCGTCACGATCCAACCAGCGTTACACTGGAAATAGTGTCACAATGCAACCAGCGTTACACTGGAGACAGTGTCACAATGCAAGTAGCATTACGCTGGAGACAGCGTCACGATCCAACCAGCGTTACACTGGAAATAGTGTCACAATGCAACCAGCGTTACACTGGAGACAGTGTCACAATGCAAGTAGCATTACGCTGGAGACAGCGTCACGATCCAACCAGCGTTACACTGGAAATAGTGTCACAATGCAACCAGCGTTACACTGGAGACAGTGTCACAATGCAAGTAGCATTACGCTGGAGACAGCGTCACGATCCAACCAGCGTTACACTGGAAATAGTGTCACAATGCAACCAGCGTTACACTGGAGACAGTGTCACAATGCAAGTAGCATTACGCTGGAGACAGTGTCACAATGCAAGTAGCATTACGCTGGAGACAATGTCACGATCCAACCAGTGTTACACTGGAAATAGTGTCACAATGCAAGTAGCGTCATGCTGGATGTAGTGCTCTAATAGAAACAGTGTCACATTGCAACAATACAATAGCGACAGTGTATCAATCAATGTTTAACTAGTATTACGCTGGAAACAGTGTCACAATGCAACTAGCGTTACACTGGAAGTAGCGCTATAATAGAGGCAGTATCTCAATCCAATCAGCATCACGCTTGAAACAGTGTCACAATTCCAATAGCTTTATGCTGGATGTAGTGCTACAGTAGAAAGTGTTACAATATATCCAGCATTAAGCTAGAAACAGTGTCACAATTTAACCAGTGTTCCACAGTCCGCCTCCGTGGTGTGACGGTTAGCATGTTTAGCTACCGCGCTGGAGGTCCCGGGTCCGGTTCCCAGGGGGGCGATAATAAATATTTGTGATCTTACACACTAATATTTATTTAATATTACTCTGGACTGCACCATTACCTTGCCTTCACGTAAGCAAAAATCAAGATAACACTGCGTCAATACGATGCAGTGCCCTATGCACCATTGGGTGCGGGCAATGGTTAGAAATTAAACTGGAAGCAGTGCTGCAAAAGAAACAGATTTTTTTTTTTTGTGTTTTGAATATTGAAAGCATTAACTTTGTGGATCATATTAATATATTATTTCGAGAAATAAAAATACTTTGTGTTCTGATCCACTCACATTTTTATTAACCAACTAGTTTCGGCAACAACCTGTTGCCTCTTCAGGGTTTAATTTATGAGTCATAAATTAAACCCTGAAGAGGGCAACAGGTTGTTGCCGAAACTAGTTGGTTAAATAAAAATGTGAGTGGATCAGAACACAAAGTATTTTTATTTCTCGAAATAATAGAAACAGAATTTGCTTACAAAAATTTAGACGCACTCAAAATATTCTTACCTTATGTCCCGATTTGGTTTAAACTTCAAATTATAAAAAATATATATATATACTGTCACAGAATTTTTTTCATTATATATTCATATCACACACTATGGTTCCCATCTCACGTTAGCTGCTTGTCAGCTTCACATCGCGTTGGCGTTCACACAGTTTCGCTGAAGTGTTCGTACACATGTCTATATCGCGTTTTCACCGATATTTTATACTTCACCGCACTTATTTTATACATTTAAGATTATATATATTAAAAAATTTACAAAAACCTGTAAAAAAATATTAAAAAAACATTTAAATACGAGTGAGGATGAGAGTAGACTGGACGCAGTCGGGATGCCATCTCCCAGTGCGGCAAGACCATGTATGGTAGATGTTCCAATGGTGATATAAGGAAAGGGTGCAAGGCTGAGATGAGCACTATCCAGCAAACTAAGGAAGGCGGCTTGGGATGGTTTGGGAAGGATGAGAGTAGACTGGATGCAGTCGGGATGCCATCTCTCAGTGCGGCAAGACCATGTATGGTAGATGTTCCAATGGTGATATAAGGAAAGGGTGCAAGGCTGAGATGAGCACTATCCAGCAAACTAAGGAAGGCGGCTTGGGATGGTTTGGGAAGGATGAGAGTAGACTGGATGCAGTCGGGATGCCATCTCTCAGTGCGGCAAGACCATGTATGGTAGATGTTCCAATGGTGATATAAGGAAAGGGTGCAAGGCTGAGATGAGCACTATCCAGCAAACTAAGGAAGGCGGCTTGGGATGGTTTGGGAAGGATGAGAGTAGACTGGATGCAGTCGGGATGCCATCTCTCAGTGCGGCAAGACCATGTATGGTAGATGTTCCAATGGTGATATAAGGAAAGGGTGCAAGGCTGAGATGAGCACTATCCAGCAAACTAAGGAAGGCGGCTTGGGATGGTTTAGGAAGGATGAGAGTAAACTGGATGCAGTCGGGATGCCATCTCTCAGTGCGGCAAGACCATGTATGGTAGATGTTCCAATGGTGATATAAGGAAAGGGTGCAAGGCTGAGATGAGCACTATCCAGCAAACTAAGGAAGGCGGCTTGGGATGGTTTGGGAAGGATGAGAGTAGACTGGATGCAGTCGGGATGCCATCTCTCAGTGCGGCAAGACCATGTATGGTAGATGTTCCAATGGTGATATAAGGAAAGGGTGCAAGGCTGAGATGAGCACTATCCAGCAAACTAAGGAAGGCGGCTTGGGATGGTTTGGGAAGGATGAGAGTAGACTGGATGCAGTCGGGATGCCATCTCTCAGTGCGGCAAGACCATGTATGGTAGATGTTCCAATGGTGATATAAGGAAAGGGTGCAAGGCTGAGATGAGCACTATCCAGCAAACTAAGGAAGGCGGCTTGGGATGGTTTGGGAAGGATGAGAGTAGACTGGATGCAGTCGGGATGCCATCTCTCAGTGCGGCAAGACCATGTATGGTAGATGTTCCAATGGTGATATAAGGAAAGGGTGCAAGGCTGAGATGAGCACTATCCAGCAAACTAAGGAAGGCGGCTTGGGATGGTTTGGGAAGGATGAGAGTAGACTGGATGCAGTCGGGATGCCATCTCTCAGTGCGGCAAGACCATGTATGGTAGATGTTCCAATGGTGATATAAGGAAAGGGTGCAAGGCTGAGATGAGCACTATCCAGCAAACTAAGGAAGGCGGCTTGGGATGGTTTGGGAAGGATGAGAGTAGACTGGATGCAGTCGGGATGCCATCTCTCAGTGCGGCAAGACCATGTATGGTAGATGTTCCAATGGTGATATAAGGAAAGGGTGCAAGGCTGAGATGAGCACTATCCAGCAAACTAAGGAAGGCGGCTTGGGATGGTTTGGGAAGGATGAGAGTAGACTGGATGCAGTCGGGATGCCATCTCTCAGTGCGGCAAGACCATGTATGGTAGATGTTCCAATGGTGATATAAGGAAAGGGTGCAAGGCTGAGATGAGCACTATCCAGCAAACTAAGGAAGGCGGCTTGGGATGGTTTGGGAAGGATGAGAGTAGACTGGATGCAGTCGGGATGCCATCTCTCAGTGCGGCAAGACCATGTATGGTAGATGTTCCAATGGTGATATAAGGAAAGGGTGCAAGGCTGAGATGAGCACTATCCAGCAAACTAAGGAAGGCGGCTTGGGATGGTTTGGGAAGGATGAGAGTAGACTGGATGCAGTCGGATGCCATCTCTCAGTGCGGCAAGACCATGTATGGTAGATGTTCCAATGGTGATATAAGGAAAGGGTGCAAGGCTGAGATGAGCACTATCCAGCAAACTAAGGAAGGCGGCTTGGGATGGTTTGGGAAGGATGAGAGTAGACTGGATGCAGTCGGGATGCCATCTGTCAGTGCGGCAAGACCATGTATGGTAGATGTTCCAATGGTGATATAAGGAAAGGGTGCAAGGCTGAGATGAGCACTATCCAGCAAACTAAGGAAGGCGGCTTGGGATGGTTTGGGAAGGATGAGAGTAGACTGGATGCAGTCGGGATGCCATCTCTCAGTGCGGCAAGACCATGTATGGTAGATGTTCCAATGGTGATATAAGGAAAGGGTGCAAGGCTGAGACAAAATAATACAAATTGGTACTAAAAACACATTTGTTTGCTAAATCATTTCCACCATAATATTTTCCCCAATTCATTCACCGTGAAGCGCCCTTGAGGTATTTTTTTACGAAAATGGCGCTATATAAGTTATCCAATTTTATTATTATTATTATTATCAACTGTTACTGTACATATTCTAAATATATGTACAAATATATTTAGAATATGTACAATCATCACAGGATCAATCATCTAGCCCTAATTAGCGATCAAGCCAACACCGCATCGATCCGATGGCGTCTAGAGGGTCAGAAGAAGAGAAACGACCGCATATATGGGACAAATCACAGTTTAAAGTAGGATGATGTCATGTTTATCTTTTATTAGCACTCTACTAAGCAAACAGTCAAACCTGTTAGGCCAGTTGAAATTAAACAATTCAGGATGTTTTTACAGAATTTTTTTACATCTCAACATAGATGAAGAAGAATATGGAATTTATGTATTAATTGTTAAATCAAACACATATCGCTCACTCCTCTCAAGAACGTCATAAATCAAAAAAACATGATTTTTTAGGAGAACGTTTTTAAAGTTTAAAAATATAATGCAATGTATTACAAATAAATATCAAGCCACTTATTGAACATTTTACTGTGCAACAGATCTTTTTAGGTAAAACCTGAAGGTTTTTTCTCCATTTGAAAAATATTTAGTATATTTAAAAAAATAATTTAAAAATACCTTTTCTTCAAAATGCAAAAACAACACTTTCTGCCCTGTAGCGGGTAAATATTAAGATAAAAATATGCAGCTTTTGCTATTGGGATATAGTGGATTTTTTGGGCATTCTGAAAACATGCACAACTGAAAATTGACGATTTTTGATTTATGACGTTCTTGAAAGGAGTGAGCGATATTTTTTGACAAGGTGATCAGTCCTCCGCTTCAGGTACCAGTCCAGGGTAATATTGAATAAATATTACAGTGAAAAAATCACTTATTTTTATTTGACCCCCCTGGGAATCGAACCCGGGACCTCCAGAACGGTAGACGAGCGTGCTGACCATTACACTACAGAGGCGGACAATATATATATATATATATATATATATATATATATATATATATATATATATATATATATATATATATATATATATATTGTGACGATTGTTTCGCCTAGTTATGTAATTTTCAAACAAACGTCACAATATTTATTTTCATGTGTTTTTTTTAATAATAAAATACAACTTTGATACATTAAAATACGACTCAAAAAATCTGTTATTAATGTTAGTTATTAATACATAATTACAATGGCGTTCTACTAATTAAACACCAAGGTGTCATAGGCCGGCTGAGCGATCACATGTCGCTCACTCCTTTCAACAACGTCATTTATCAAAAATGTACAATTTTCAGTTGTGCATGTTTTCGGAATGCCCAGAAAATGTACTATATCCCAGCAAAAGCGGCATATTTTTAACTCAATATTTACCCGCTACAGGGCAGAAAGTGTTGTTTTTGCATTTTGAAGAAAAGGTATTGTTTAATTATTTTTTTAAATATACTAAATATTTTTCAAATGGAGGAAAAGCATTCAGGTTTTACCTAAAAAGATCTGTTGCACAGTAAAAAGTTCAATAAGTGGCTTGATATTTATTTTTAATACATTGTATTATATTTTTAAACTTTAAACACATTCTCTTGAAAAATCAAGATTTTTGATTGATGACGTTCTTGAAAGGAGTGAGCGATGTGTAACATTCACCAATTCTACCCATAATTGACAACCACACTATTCAAATTCTTAGAACTTCTATATATATATATTGATCAAACTCGATAGACTTCACTAGAGGCATCTATGGTGGGATGAGGCAAGGTTTTCATAAACCAGAAACTCTTTTATTGGCATGCAACGTCTGAATCCTGGATTATATTCACATACTTACTTACTTACTTACTTATAACCCTTATCCGCACCAAATGGTGCATAGGGCACTGTATCAAATTGACGCAGTGTTATCTTGATCATTACTTACATGAAGGCAAGGTGATCATTCTCGCGCTTCAGGAACCAGTCCAGGGTGATATTAAATAAATATTACAGTGTAAAATCACTTATATTTATTTTCACCCCCCCTGGGAATCGAACCCGGGACCTCCAGCACGGTAGCTAAACACGCTGACCATTACACCACGGAGGCGGACAACTCATTCATATTATACACAGTATTCACATACTCATACATAGAAAATATCACTTCCTTTTTTTCTAAGCCTTTAATTTGACCAGTTACCATATTTCCGACATTTTGAGTGTGTCCAAATACTAGTTCACAAATCTGGATTACCTCCAATTACGCGTTATTTTTTTACATTATTATTTGACATGAGAAGAATATTCTTCTTCTTCTTCTATGAGACATTACTATCTATCATTAGTACCCTAACTGTCCATCGAACCTCCTCCCTCTACCTCCTTCCCTAAACTCCCTTCTTCCTTTGCCTTCCTTATTATCATCAATTTGTAATTTATGTTGTTTTTAAATGTTCAAGTACTATCTACCCTCTGATGGCAAACAGCTATATATGGTATCAAACGTTTTGACCAATATCACTAGTCTGTTTTTGGTTGGTCGGAAGATATTGCTTTTTAGCAACTATGTACTTATTTCTTTTCTATACATGAAGTTTAAAATAAAAAACAAAATAAAAATAATAAAAAATAATATAAAAATAACTCCTGTGATTGGAGATAATCCAGATTTTGTGAACAAGCATTTGGACACACTCAAAATGTTGTAAATGAATTATCTGGTCAAATTGAAAGCTAAATAATAAAAATGAAAATGGTATTTTCTGGCGTTTCTCATGTGTGTGATTATAATCCAGGATTCGGATCTCACATACTAATATAAGAGTTTCCGCTTAATAAAAAGCTTCTTTACACCTCACCTATAGATGTCTCTAGTGAAGTTCTAGTGATTCAAGAACAAGGTTTCTAAATTGGTTCATATATATAGAACTTCCAAGAATTTGAGTAGTGTGGTTGTCAATAATGGGTAGAATCGGTGAATGTTACACGTGTGTAAAGTGATCACTTAAACCAGCCTATGACGGTCGTCAGCCCCGCAAATGCCCAGACCTCCATATTCTTCTTCATCTTTGATGAGATGTCAAAAAATAAAGTAATACAGATTTGTGAACAGATATTTGGACACACTCAAAATGTTGTAAAAAAAGTCAAGGACTGTCTAAAAATTTCATGGACATTTGAGTTGCCAAAACGTATGTAAACCCTTAGAAAATTCTATCACCATAAAATGTAATCATACATGTTTTTGAGTCTTGACTGGATTTAAAAACAATATAGATATTATATTAAATATGTTGAAGTAATATTTAAATAGGATTCGATAGATTTTAAACAAATTCATCCATGTGTAATTCTCGTATATTCCAAATCGATGAGGGAATAATCTGACGAATTAACACCAACGTGAGTCACCAAGGATGAACTCAAATTGTAGAAAAATGTATAAAACGGCCCGCAGTGAAAGAGTATGTAAATTGAATTATCGAAGATACGGAAGCTTGTTTTCGAGCGATAATATACTGAGGAATCTTTCTAGAAAACGTTGAAGACGTGCAGAGGTTTGCCCGCTTTTTAATATGTTGCAAATTTTTGTTTTGAATACGTATGGAAAATAACAAAATGTGAATTGTAGGCGATCTAATTGGCGACTGACCGCAAAGTCAAAACTTCAAACGTCACGAGATGCGAGCTCGGGCCCCGCGGGAAAAGGGGCTAGGAGCCCTCGCGGGGGCCCAGTTTAGTGTCGGTTGAAGATTCAAAATGTGGATTGACGAATTGATTAAGTGTTTTTCAAAATAATAACGAACTGAGGGGCCACCTCGGAGCACAGCCGCTGGCGATCGCCTGGTGAAAGGGGGTCGGTCCGAAGCCTTACGATGGCGGAAATATGCGAAAATATGGCGGAAACACTGTGAACTCTTATTGTAGACACTTTTGAGAGGCACTATCGACAGCTGGGTTCACTTTCCCGACGTTTTCGGCGGCCACGCACGGCGATTGGAAAAGAACGCTGCGTTATAGAAACGGCTCGGCCATTTTGGATCCGGCGTGTCGATAAAGTAGAGAGCTGCAGTTTAGTTTTCGTATTTAGGGAGAAATGTGACGCACAGGTGCATGGGAGGCGCTAGTCACTAAGTACCTATTGACATTCTACGGGCGCGTTCCTAAACGTGGAGTGATCGCTCGGGCCGCAACGACACGAAGTTGTCGCATCCACCATAAATCTCTATGAAATATTAACCCCCTATATTTATTTATTTTTTATTGAATACAGTTACATTTTTTTTTACAATTGAATACAATTTCTGTACATTTCTACTCGATAAAATCTAATAATTTTAGTTATGCTGAGTCTCTCCAAAAAAGAGACTGAGCTCTTGTGCTTGGAGAGGGACTTTTTTGCTGTTGTTGATAGTATCATGTTATACTTTTTTTTAAAATATTACTTGGGAACCTATATTTTTATGCGGTACCTGGGAGTTATCTTGTTTAGTTTTCTATTGTATAGTCTGTATAAGTTTGTAGTGTTCGTCAAGTTGAGTTTTTTTATGGAGCTTGTTTATTTTTTTATTTTTTATTTCTTTACTAGATCAGCAAACTATCCTACTTCACATTTGTAAAAAAATACAACATGGAAATGAAACGGAAATAAATAAGATAATCATAAACTTTTATTATTTTAGAAGTAAAAGTTACATATTTTGGGTTTGAAAGATCACGTGATAATAAAAAATAATAAAAAACCAAGGTACTGTGAAACAAAAAAACAGGCGCGAGTATTGTGTTTGCAAAGAATCGTCATTTTGCCGTCGTAATTTTTACGATATTTTAGTATTCTAGGTTTACATATAAAAACGTCGAAAAATGTGTCGGGTTGTGGTCCCGTGGTTAGTGTCGCGGCCTCTTAAGTAAGATTTTCTCGGTTCGAACCCCTCTACCGCAATATGATACCTATTTCTAATAATGAGCTGCTTAAGCTCACAGAATTAGTATGTAATTGTGTAAATAATAAAAACACAAATATTTCTCTTTAATTAAAAAATTTTAAAAAATAATTTAATGATCAGATAGAATAATATAACCATGATCAGTATAGTTTTTCGAACACCGCAAAGAAAATATTATCAATGAGTGACCTTGATTACTAGCAATCCCCTGAACAATAGCCTTATTCATAGTCATAGTGACTTCTTTAGAGGTAAATCTACTTAGGTAAGGTTTGCCGTGGATTCATTTTAGAATCTAAAATAACTGGTACAAAATAGTACCTACAAATTATGCTAATAAAATAATAATAAATCTGATGAGAACTAAATAATTTATATTTGAGCACTGACTCTGTGATTTTCCATTTTATAATTAAAATGTAACTTTGTTTTAAAATCACTATAAATATTTTATTATAAGTTAATCATAATGTCTACCGGTTTCCAAGCTAACTTAACTAGTACTTTAGTATGAATCAGTATTAAAGATGCATTTATCTTGGAAACCTGTGGAAAAACTATATGGAGCAAATCCAGCATTTGGCCACATACTTTACAAAATATTAATATATTGGAGTAGAGGTCTTCTCCAAAACGTTCCATTTACATTAGTAATGATTTTGTCCGCATGTCCGCTTCCGTAGTGTAATGGTCAGCACGCTCGGCTACCGTTCTGGAGGTCCCGGGTTCGATTCCCAAGGGGGGTAAAATAAATATAAGTGATTTTTTCACTGTAATATTTATTCAACTGGTACCTGAAGCGGAGGGCTGATCACCCTTCCTTCATGTGTAAACGATCAAGATAACACTGCGTTTATATGACACAGTGCCCTATGCACCATTGGGGTGCGGATAAGGGTTTTATAACTAACTAACTAACTAACCATCACGCCGCTTCCCCGCAGAAGTAGGCAGAGAGAATAGAGCGCCACACCACTCTGTCCTTGCAAACATTCTTCGCCTCTTCCACGTTCATGCATCTCCTCATACATACCCGCCGATTGTTACGACTCCTAACCTGACCACTTTCAAGTATTTGGCATACCTGATCGTGCCATGTTTTTCTCGGTCTTCCTCTGCTTCTTTTCCCGCTAATATTCGCCTCATAAATTTGTTTTACCGTTCTTTCCTCATTCATTCGTTCTACATGTCCAAACCATCTCAACACACCTTTCTTAATTTTATGGATAATGCTTATCTCAGCTTTGCATTCCTTCCTTATTTCACTATTCGTACATCTATCATACATCGTTTTGTCGCACATTCTTCTGAGAGAATTTTATTATTATTTTTTTAGAGAGGGTTTTATTATTATTATTATGAATGATTTTAGGTAATCAGGAATTGTAGCTTGTAAAATTGTTACGTTTTGGTGCAATTTAATGATTTCATATTGGTTTAACACAGGATTGGTCACGTTTTGTGGCAAATTTAATTAAGGTTTCGATAGAACACAGTAAACAGAACAGATTTGCATTTAAATAATTTTTGTGCAATATTGAAAATGTAACTTTTTGGTGAGGACTTTCACAGTTGTAGTCTAAACAGTATTGTAGAGGTATTCATCAAACACATAAAACCCGAAAGCCATGTTTTCCTCGTCAATTATGAATCTCTTCATGTTGGCAATGTAGCCGGACAACTGTAGTATGGTCTCGTCTTGCCCACGCATGAATTCTTCGAGGAATGAACTCATCTGTAAGCGGAAAACGAGGGTTAACACACTGCTTTAAATATGTCCAAGTGTCTCTTTAATGCCTTCATCCTAACAGTGCTGCTATACGCGTGTGAGTCGTGGCATCTCACCAAAGCTCAGAGCAAGAAACTAGCAAGTTTTGAAAATAGGTGCCTGAGACGAATACTGGGTGTAAAGTGGTATGAGAAGAACCCAACAGCCCTTCATACTGAAAGTCCTGAAGAGGAGAAGGTGGACATGGTTGGGACGTGTCCTTAGAATGCCACCTGAGGGCATCAACCCCTCGTGTCTCTTCTTCCAACCCCGAGGATTCCGGCGCCCATTCACCGACTATACTCAGCGGAACTTCTTGATGCCGGACTGACCAAGGAGATGGCGCGTGACAGAGTAACTTGGAGACCTTTCGTGTTGGCCATATGCTCCACCTAGGGAGCGAACATGGAGAAAGAAGAAGAAGTGTTGAATATATCGCAAACAATCACGATAAAGTGAAAAATTACCAATTTCAAAATGCTAAAATTATACATTGATTGCTGGAAATGGTTAAAAGTGCCTTTTCCATTCTGTTGGTAGAGAGCGGGACATGCTTGCAAACATAGTACAGATGGGAATTGGGTGTTGCGGCTACTTGTGATTAGTATACTGATGGTCGGGCGGCAGACTGCCAGAGTATAATTAGGGTCAGGGTTAATGAACAAAACTGCCTGACAAAAATGTTTTGAGTTATATTACCCCGGGATCGTGTAAACCTTCCCGACGCCTGGTCGCTTCTCCGTGGATCGAATAAGTTTTCTCCGCCAAATGTTTGTGAATATCCAACGCCCGTGCCAATAGCACAATCTCAGATTCAGCATCACTTATCCTAGGATTGGCCTCAAATTTTTCCAAATTAAATGAATATATGCTACCTGTAAAAAACCACTTCATTATTCGATTCGGCAGTCACTTTGTTTTAATATCTATCTAATTTTTCGACATCTTATCATAGTTGAAGAAGAATATAGAAGTCTGGGCATTTAGGGGTGATCATTTACATTTTAGGGTGATCACTTTACATTTGTAACATTTATTTATTTATTTAAACTTCATGTACAGAAAATAAAAAGTACATTGGCGGGCTTATTGCTAAAAAGCAATATCTTCCAACCGACCAAAGACGGACTAGTGATATTGATCAAAACGTTTGATACCATATATAGCCGTTTGCAATCAGTGGGCAGATAGTACTTGAACATTTAAAAAAACATAAATTACAAATTGACATTTAAAAAGAAACATAAATTAACAAAAGACGATAATAAGGAGGGCAAAGGAAGAAGGGAGTTTAGGGAAGGAGGAAGAGGGAGGAGGTTTGATGGACAGTTAGGATTCTAATGACAGATAGTAATGTCTCAGACGTTTTTAAAAGTTATTACATATTATTGTCTGATGTAATAGATTTTATCAAAAAACTAAAAAACAATTATTAACAATTAGACAAAAAAGTATTCTAGGATTCTAATGATAAATAGGTAGAATCAGGTAGCAAGTTTAAGAAAGAGAGGAGGGGTCAGGGGAGGAAGAGATGGACAGTTAGGGTTCTAAGGTAAGATAATGATGTTTCAGGCGTTTTTTGAAGGTTAAAATAGAAGGTGCATTTTTTACGTGTAGAGGTAGTTCATTCCAGAGTCTAGCCGCTTGGACAGTAAAGGAATTACTGAGGAATGCTGTGTTGTGGCAAGGAATGGAGAGTGTTCTCTCTTGGGAAGAGCGAAGCGATAGATTTAGAACATTCATTAATTCTACCCATGATTGACAACAAACACACAACTCAAACTTCTATATATATGATCCAAATTCGAAACATAGTTTTTGAATTCACTAGAATTTCACTGGAGATATCTATGGTGAGATGAAGAAGCTTTTTTAATGAGCAGAAACTCTTATATTTGTATGTGAGGACCTCCACATGTCGCTCACTCCCACACAACGTCAGATATGAAAAAAATAAATTTTTCAAGAGATCGTTTTTAAAGATTAAGAATATAATAAAATGTATTAAAAATAAATATCAAGCCACTTATTAAACTTTTTACTGTGCAATAGATCTTTTTAGGTAAAACCTGAATGTATTTTCTCCATTTGAAAAATAATTATTATATTTAAAAAAATAATTAAGCAATACCTTTTCTTCAAAATGTAAAAACAACACTTTCTGCCCTAGAGCGGGTAAATATTAAGTTAGAAATATCCGCTTTTGCTGGGATATAGTACATTTTCTGGGTATTTCGAAAACATACACAAGTGAAAATGGACTATTTTTGATAGATGACGTTGTTGAAAGGAGCGAGCGATGTCAGATATTACACACCTGTATTGGCTAAGAACCGGGAAAGTTCCAAAGTCTTGTCCCAGGAGCTGTTGCTGAGCTTCATGAAGAGCTTGGAGAATCCGGGGCGATTGTTTGTGGTGCTCGCCGTGACTGACATGGTCAGGTACTCCATCCAAGAGGTGAAATATGTCCTTGCTAAATCTCTTATTTCTTCCGATATATTTATCATATTGGAAGAATATTGCTTGTGGCAGTTGACAAGTCTTAAACCATCCACTGAAATATGACACAAAAACTTAGGCAGGGTTACAAGAAACGCTAGAAAATATCTTCTTCTTCTTGGTGTGTTTTTAAGAGGGCTTAGCCTCCTGCGATGTCGATCCCCAGCTATAAATCCATCTCTTTGGGGCTGGCCGTGCAGTGCAATATAAGGGAGTCTCGAAGTTTCCATTCTCCTCACACGCGCATACCATTGTCTCCTTCGTTGCCTTCCCCACCTAACGACATCTTCCATCTCGCATATCGCTCACTCCTTTCAAGAACGTCATAAATCAAAAATCGTCAATTTTCAGATGTGCATGTTTTCGGAATGCCCAGACAATGTACTATATCCCAGCAAAAGCGGCATATTTTTAACTTAATATTTACCCGCTACAGGGCAGAAAGTGTTGTTTTTGCATTTTGAAGAAAATGTGTTGTTTAATTATTTATTTAAATATACTAAATATTTTTCAAATGGAGAAAAAATCTTCAGGTTTTAACTAAAAAGATCTGTTGCACAGTAAAAAGTTCAATAAGTGGCTTGATATTTATTTTCAATACATTGTTTTATATTTTTAAACTTTAAAAACGTTCTCCTGAAAAATCAAGTTTTTTTATTTATGACGTTCTTGAAAGGAGTGAGCGATATCTCCCTGATCCTGGCGTTTCTTATTCTATCACGAAGACTCTTGCCAGATATGCTTCTTGGAGTCTTCATTTCTGACACTCTAACTGCGTTTTTTTTTTACAAAGGACCTCTCACAAAATATCTTCTTCATTTTATTATTATAGACTATAATTTGACCAGTCAATTTATTTACAACATTCTGAGAGTGTCTAAATACTGGATAATCCCCAATTAAGAGTTATAACTCTATAATAACGTGATGGTACCACTGCTCAGTCTGTGGAACACGTACTGAGATCTTGCCCAATGTTTGAGCGAAACAGGTGGATTCTCCAAATGGAGTGTGATGCTCACAACATCGACTCCCTGAACCCGCAGGAGATGCTAAAAAGCGGAGTCGTCTCCAAATTATACTTGGACTACCTGGAAAGTTTAGTTGTGGAGATGAAAAACTACAATGAAGGAGGATAAACGTCGGAGCCGGATAATACTTACGGAGCTCAATGCAGCGGAGTGAAGCGGCTGAACGCTGCTCTAACCTCTCTTTCTCTCCCAGATAATGCATACCCGAAAGCACTAAAGCAAAAGTGCAAGAATCCCGTACCCGTAACATGACCTTGCATATATAAGCAGGGTGCAAAAAAATGTGAGAGGGAAAAAAAAAAAAAAAAAAAACTCTATAATAAGTCTAATAATATATATAGTTATAATAATAATAATAAATAATAATATATAGTTATAATAAAAAAATTTAAAAAAAAAAAACTTGACCGAAAAAGACTTGGCACGATCAGATCAATCAGAACCTAAAATCTGGCGGTGTCAAAAGTCTGCGTAATCGGAGGGCATGTATGACTAGATGTATGGATGTGAAGGAGGCGAGGAGTGTATGTCAGGACAGAAGAGTGTGGCGTTCCATCCTCTCTGCCTACCCCTGCGTGGTGACATTCCCTGTCACATTGCTGATTGAAAAAACTGTAAAATATTGTTCTGGGTGTTTTTAGTGTGTTATCTTGGAAAACTGGAGAGGTAGGTGTTTGAACTTTATTGTGTAACGTTATCTTTGAAAACTTTTTACGTAATTTTGGTTTTTATTGCATATTAGCGTTTGTTGCCTGTGGGCTACATTAGGCGAAAAGTGTAGTTGTTTTGTTTGAAAGTGTATAGTTTATTTATTTTATATATTATTGAAGAATGTCTGGTAAGCGCCGTCTTTGTGACGAGGACATTGTTGCAATGCTTCATGATGGTGTAGAAAATGAATATGGCCTAGATTATGAAAACGACAGCCTCGCAGATCCTGATTTCATACATGAAATCGAGACATTTGAAAATGAGACAGCAGATGTAGATATTGATGTGGATTCTGTAGTAGAAATCCTAGAGGAAAATCTAGAAGGCTCGTCTTCACACGTGGAAAATGTCTCGTCAAACCAAAGCTCTGCTCAACCTGCACCAACTCTAGGTCAACAAACAAAAACTGTTAATGAAAAGCCAACAAAACAAAAGCCTGCTAAACTTAGTTCACGGTGGAAAAAAAAGAATCTTGAATTGAAAGAAATGCTCATGTTTACAGGAAATAGAACCCTGACTCTTGATATTTTAGAACTTGAAACCCCTATCCAGTTCTTTTTTTTTACCTGTTTCCATAATAACTAATCAAGAGAATTTCAGAAGAGACCAACCTGTATCAAGTCCAAAAAGATCCCAATATCAATTTTCGTGTGACTGAAATGGATAAGGCAATTCATAGGCGAGTACAATCGTCATATGGGTGGTGCCGACCTCCTCGACAGAGTCATGGGTATCTACAAGATCCGGTTTCGAAGCAAACGATGGCATATGCGCTGATGCTAAGCGGCTTGAGTCAGGCCGCTTAGCATCAGCAGATTTTCGTCTGGAGGTTGCTGTGACTCTGTGCAAATTAGGTATAAAGCCTAATATGTCCGATCGGCGGTCGTTGGAGAACAAGATTCAAGCCAAAAAGCACAAAGGACCTGCTCAGCATGTCCCTACAAAAGCAGCCAGATTGGGCACTGGCCGCAATGGTCTAAAAAAAAATCATATGCAAATTTGCAAAATGCAAAGGTTTACCCACAATGTGTGTGAAAAATGCGGAGTAGCTTTATGCTACACGAAAGCTAAGAATTGCTTCAGAAACTTCCATCTCTCATATTAAAGGCTGCCAGCTGTTGTTATCATTATTTTGATCTTTTCATTCAGTGTTGCCTCAAGGCAACACTCCCTATTTTTTAGTTTTGTTTCATAATTAATAAAAAAAAATGAAATTCCCGAAACACGTGTATTTTATATTTGTCTTTACGTCTCAAATCCAAAAAATGAAAAACATTCGAGTTCATGAGTGATAGAGGGTTAAGGTCTATATATATATATACTTGTTCGTTGTGCGCGTGTGGAGAGGAGGATGAGACTGCTGACACACATATTTTTCAACTGCCCCTTACTCCCTAACCTCGAGTTCATTCAGGACATTCGGTCGGAGGGTTTGTCCTTCCCGCTGAATGTCCAACACCTATTGTCAATCAACTCAAAAAATGTTAACGGTGCCATCATTAAACATATAAAAAAGTATGGCAAAAGCGTGTGACCCCAAAAAAAATCAATAAAAAAAAATATATTGTTTAAGTAAAATCTGGACTGGCACCTGAAGCGGAGGGCTGATCACCTTTCCTTCGTGTGTTAACGATCAATACAACACTGCCTTTGTATGATGCAGTGCCCTATGCACCATTGGGGTGCGGATAAGGGTTTGAAAAATGAAATGAAGTAAAATCACTAGTTGGCAGGTATCACCCAAAATTGGGTGCTTTGCCAATAAATTAAAAAAAAAAAAAAAGGTCTATATATATAATAATATATAAATAAAACCAACCTTTATCATTCTCTCTGCAAGAAAAGATGACAACGCTCTCGCAACCATCTCTTGGACCGCGTGCTTGGGTGAGTCCCAAGATCAAGCAAAGCAGGATGCAGATCTTCATTTTCTAAGTCAAATTCCAATACGTATTCTAAAAAAAAAGTCGTCCGCGTTATGAATTTCAACATTCTAGATCTCGGCCTTAATACATTAACTTCTTGACGTATCGTTGCAAAACTCAAATGGCAGTGGGCAGGACATATAGCGAGACAGGACCCCATAAGATATACCCCGAGAATTCTACCATGGAGATCTTGGGAGAACAGAAGAGGTGTCGGAAGACCCCAAAAGAGGTGGACCGACGGCATAGTCGCTGTGGGGAGTAGAAACTGGCTGCAAGCAGCAACCGGCCGGAGGAAATGGAAAGGAGGGGGAGAGGCCTTTATCCAGCAGTGAGTCAGAGGGCTCGTAATGAAGAAGAACATACGTGGGTATACTGGCAAAAAATGTTGACTCTAAAATCCCCGTTTGAACAATCCGTGTTATTTAAAGCTTTTAGCCTGAATAAAATACCCGCTATTAAACTTAAAGTTGAATTAACTTGTAAAACCACATATCGCTCACTCCTTTCAAGGAGTTTTTCTTTTAATTTAAAATAAATAAACTGACTTGTGGAGTTGTTAGTCGGTTCCGAATCGCAACTGAATGACTATCAAAGATATGCATGTTTGAAAAGCCACAAAGTCCATACTGCAAAAGGTGATGGCCCCATTGTATGTTAAACATGAGGCGGAATTACACAATGCTCTGTTCCCAAAACTGCCTGCGCATCACAAAAACCCTTACCCGCACCCCGACGGTTCATAGGTCACTACTTGATATAAACGCAGGGTTATCTTGATTGTTACTTACATGAAGGCAAGGAGATCGTCGTTTCAGATAATATTACGCTGGACTGGTTACCTGAAGCGGAGGGCTGATCACCCTTACTTCATGTTTTAACGATCAAGACAACTGTGTTTGTATGATGCAGTGCCCTATGCAGCATTAGGGTGCGGATAAGGGTTTGAAAAAGGGAGAAGATATGTGTACAATGTGCCTAAATACTTGTTGGCATCTCTGGGTAATAATTTCCTTTTAGAGAATATTACATATTTTTATTTTATTATAATTTATTAAAAAAAAATATATTTTTCGAATCTCAACAAAGATGAAGAAGACTCTTCTTCAGCTTTCTTATTTTACTATATAATATGGGACTCCACAGAGAAATTTCAGTACAAAACTTCAATCTAATCAACCTTTGGCCGCCCAGTGGTCCTATAAGGGACCGCGGATTTGCGTCGATCAATACCCACCGGTCCCATACAGGACCATAGATTGTGATGAATTTGGCGTTTGGATTACACTGATTTATGATAGTATGAATATTAGAATCAATTTATTTATTGAACGGCTTATACCTTTAACATAATATATACAGTATCTAATATAAAAATACACTAATGAATACACTAATAGAGAAACTAAAAGTCTTAAACATAAAGTAATAATAAAATAACAAATAGTAAGCACTGGTCAATACACGTCTCCTTCACACACTATCAGCGAGCAGCGAGAGAGAGTGAAACACAACGTTTACATTTATCCATTATAACATAGAGAAGAAATGCTGAGAAAGTACAGACTTCAAGGTGGATAAAAATATATTAAATAAATCTATACTTTCAAAAGCATTGGCTAACATGTGAAGCCGCGGAATGGGAGAGAACATGGCATAGTTTGCGTTATGTACAAATACTGGGAATACAGATTTTTGCCTAGTACCTCTTGGACGCACGCTAAGCTTTATTTGATTTAGGAGATCAGGGCTGTCCAAAAAATTGTATTATCCGTGTAAATTAATTCAATAAATAATGTTTATAATCAATGCTCCGAACTCCATGGACAGCTAGACGTACCAATTAGTCCATTCGCCAGGAACTACGCTTGGATGGCTTGACTCTGCCCAATATCTGTACCCGACGGATTCTCCAGTTCTTTGGACACGTTGCGCGTGGCAACGAGGATAGCCTGGAACGACTAGTTGTGATCAGTAACCTGGAGGGAAAGAGAGGGAGAGGAAGACCCCCACACGATGGACCAATCAAATTAAGGCAGCAGCAGGCACCTCAGTGGTTAAAGCGCTACGTGCAGCGCAGTCAAGGGATAACTGGAGAAGAGTCATTGCTTCTGCAAGGGTCACAACCCTCAGCAATGAGGAATAAGACGGAGAAGAATAATCAATATTGATTGTCTTCTTTTCAAAATAGGGGGAGGGAGTAATATCGACTGACGAAAAAATATTTTGGGGTAATGGTTAAAAAAAACCCCGACCGCGTGTCTAAGGGTTAAATAGTTTATTTGTAAACGGAAATCTCACCTTGACCCAGCGCCATTGTTAGAGCGTTGCTTCCGGGCTAGACATTGTACAGTTAGACATAGTATAGCTAGACACGTACTGAGCTAGACATTAGACCAGTGGTTCTCAACTGTGTAAGAGGTACCGAACCCCACTAGTTTCATACGCGCATTTACTGAACCCTTAATTTAAACACTATTAAATTTAAAGTAAGGTCCTTAAAATATATTGCCAATATCCAAATTAACCAGCTGCCTGACATATCGCTCACTCCTTTCAAGAACGTCATAAATCAAAAAACTTGATTTTTCAGGAAAAAATTTTTAATGTTAAAAAATATAATACAATAAAAAAAATATTTTCAAACCCCTATACATTTAACAATTTTGCGATTCGGTTTTTTTCAACAATGGCAGTCTTATTCTATCCTTATTTCTAGTAATATGTTCCTGAAAATGTTTGTTTAACACTATTTTATATTTCAAATATTTGGGTAATTTATTGTTTAAAAATGTATACATAAAAAAAAAAAAAAAAAAAAATTAAAATAAAATTAAAATATGTCCGCCTCCGTAGTGTAATGGTCAGCACGCTCGGCTACCGTTCTGGAGGTCCCGGGTTCGATTCCCAAGGGGGGCAAAATAAATATAAGTGATTTTTTCACTGTAATATTTATTCAACTGGTACCTGAAGCGGAGGGCTGATCACCCTTCCTTCATGTGTAAACGATCAAGATAACACTGCGTTTATATGACACAGTGCCCTATGCACCATTGGGTGCGGATAAGGGTTTAAAATACATGTCTCCACATGAATTTAAGGCCAAATTATGAATTATCTTGAAAATTTAGATTTAGTGATTTTCCACTGTAATATTAATTCAATATTACCATGGACTGGTACCTGAAGCGGAGGGCTGATCACCTTTTCTTCATGTGTAAACGATTAAGATAACACTGCGTTAATATGACACAGTGCTCTATGCACCATTGGGTGCGGATAAGGGTTTTTTTTTTATTATTAATATATAAAGATCAGCATTATTTTATTAAAACTGAAAGAATTTTAAAATAAATCTTTTGTTCACTGTAAGAATGTATATATGATTTAAATTAAGTGTAAATAATAGTTTATATTAGTGTAATAATAAAATAATAATAAACCCTTATCCGCACCCCAATGGTGCATAGGGCACTGCGTCATATAAACGCAGTGTTATATTGATCGTTTACACATGAAAGAAAGGTGATCAGCCCTCCGCTTCAGGTATCAGTCCAGGGTAATATTGAATAAATATGACAGTGAAAAAATCACTTATATTTATTTTACCCCCCTTGGGAATCGAACCCGGGACCTCCAGAACGGTAGCCGAACGCGCTGACACTACGGAGGCGGACAGAAAAGGAGAACACACAAAAAATATACTTTCAAAACATTATTATATTAATAAATGGTCAAGTGTTAAAATCCCCACATTTTCCCCACACAGTGCCGATCCCCACGAATTCCCCAATCGAGTTGGGAATGGGGAATTTATGAGGCGAATGTAATTGGAAAAAGGAGCAGAGGAAGACCGAGAATAACTTGGCACGAAGTATGCCAAATACTTGAAAGTGGTCAGGTTAGGAGTCGAAACAATCGGCGGATATGTGTGAGGAGATGCATGAACGTGGAAGAGGCGAAGAATGTTTGCAAGGACAGAGTTGTGTGGCATTCTATTCTCTCTGCCTACTACTGCGGTGAAGCGGCGTGATGGTTAGTTGGTTAGAGTTTAGATTCCCCGCAGTTTGGGGAATTTCGCCACAGATTGGCAACACCGGCTGCAACAGACAGTGCTCGACACTGCCGCTAAAGCAACAGGTCTTCACTGTCTTCAAATCCCTCAAGACAGTTGCATCGTTAGCTCGAGGAAATGAAGCCGCTTTTGTTAATTTTGTCAATTTTCATCGTACCGGGATCATCTCTAAAATGTAAGTTATACGGTCACTTCTTCAACTAATCAACTAACCAGCATGTCGCTTCGCCGTAGCGGTAGGCAGAGAGGATAGAAAACTCTATCTATCAGAGACAGATCTATCGAAAAGATCTGTCTTGTTGATCCAAACAATTTTTAACTCTTCAACATGAATGAAATATATATATATATATATATATATATATATATATATATATATATATATATATATATATATATATATATATATATATATATATATATACATGTATACATATATATATATATATATATATATATATATATATATATATATATATATATATATATATATATATATATATATATATATATATATATATATATATATATATATATATATATATATATATATATATGTATATATATATATATATATATATATATATATATATATATATATATATATATATATATATATATATATATATATATATATATATATATATATATATATATATATATATATATATATATATATATATATATATATATATATATATATATATTATATATATATATATATATATATATGTATATATATATATATATATATATAGAATTTACCAATATTTAGCTTATCTAAAATTATTTAATGTTCATTCTAACAGTGTGTAATTAAATGATAAATACTATTTTTAATGTTCAATGTTCAAAGTATAAAGGTTCATTCAGAAAAGGTGAATTAGTGAGAAAATGGATGTGTGTGTTCAATGTATATAATGTAGAAAGGTGTTCATTCAGAAAAGGTGTTCTATCTAACAGGTTTCACTGTATTGAGAATATAATTTGAAAGATTGATAAAGACATAGAAAGGAGAGTGAATGCTGGGAACAAAGTGAATGGTGCACTGAAATCAGTTATAGCAAATAGAAACCCATCAGCGGAAGCTATAGGTTAGGAGTCGTAACAATCGGCGGGTGTGTATGAGGAGATGCATGAACGTGGAAGAGGCGAGGAGTGTTTGCAAGGACAGAGTGGTGTGGCGCTCTATTCTCTCTGCCTACCCCTGCGGAGAAGCGGCGTGATGGTTAGTTGTAAACCCTTATCCGCACCAAATGGTGCATAGGGCACTGCTTCATATAAACGCAGTTTTATCTTGATCGTATACACATGAAGGAAAGGTGATCAGCCCTCCGCTTCAGGTACCAGTCCAGAGTAATATTAAATAAATATTACATTGAAAAAATCACTTATATTTATTTTACCCCCCTGGGAATCGAACCCAGGACCTCCAGAACGGTAGCCGAGCGTGCTGACCATTACACTACGGAGGCGGACAAAATTATGGTTAGTTAGTTTATATAATTTATTTGTGTTTTTTTAAGAATAAAATACAACTTAGTAGACTCAAAAAATCTGTGTTTGATTTGACAATTTACACTAAAATTAAAATGGAGTTCTACAAATTAAACGCCTTATCAATACATAAATATCTAAATATTGTTTTTTTATCAAATTTTATCGAATGTCCGCCTCCGTAGTGTGATGGTCAGCACGCTCGGCTACCGTTCTGGAGGTCCCGGGTTCGATTCCCAAGGGGGGTAAAATAAATATAAGTGATTTTTCACTGCCATATTCATTCAATATTACCCTGGACTGGTACCTGAAGCGGACGGCTGATCACCTTTCCTTCATGTGTAAACGATCAAGATAACGCTGCGTTTATATGACGCAGTGCCCTATGCACCATTGGGGTGCGGATAAGGGTTCGAATTATGAATTTATTCATTATAACAATAGCCAAATTTTAATAACCATGGGCTGTTATTTTTTGTATCCATTTTGCCGACGCGGACTACCCACTAAGCTAAGGCAAGTTCCAAGGCCGCTTCACGATAACAATGAGGATGAGGGTTTTATTATTATTTTTATCGAATATACCTAATTATACCTTTAAAATCTTTGGCACAGGTCAGAGCGCACCGAGCCCACAGCTGCAGGAGCTAATGAATAGAAGCGGCAGAGAGCTGGAATTCATCTTACATACGGAAATGCATGACATCATCTTCTACATTTCGGCGGGGACGCACTTTCTGCGCGACGAGGTACGCTAGAATCTCACCAGAGGGCTCATTTATATATTTTTTCTTTTCTGTATATAACCAATCATTCAAAACATGAGTGTGTCCAAATCCACCCACGAGTAGGTATCGGCTATAAAACTAAAAAAATTGAAGCCTGGGTAGGGTCATGATAAGTGGTGTTGCATAAGCCGTAGCTAGATTTGGACGTTGGGTAATTAAAATTCAAATACATCTGCAACATTTTGAGTGTGTCCAAATAGAATAATAGAATAAAACCCTTATCCGCACCCCAATGGTGCATAGGGCTCTGCGTTATATAAACGCAGAGTTATCTTGATCGTTTACACATGAAGGAAAGGTGATCAGCCCTCCGCTGCAGGTACCAGTCCAGGGTAATATTGAATCAATATTACAGTGAAAACATCACTTATATTTATTTGACCCCCCCTGGGAATCGAACCCGGGACCACCAGAACGGTAGCCGAGCGTGCTGACCATTACACTACGGAGGCGGACAGGTGTGTCCAAATACTTGTTCACAAATCTGGACTATCTCCAATTGCAGGAGTTATTTTCGTGTTATTTTTTAACATCTCAGCATGGATGAAGAAGAATACAAAACTTTTAATCAATGTTTTACTTGGTAAAAATACATTGATCAATGATTTAAGAAAACACTTCGTTTTTCACCACTTGAGTTTTATTATAGACTACATGTTTCAGAAGTTAAACTTCCATCATTCAGGTCTGTATAATAACTAAAATATAAAATTTAAAATTGTTCTATAAATAAGGAGAGGGGAAAGTAAGGGGAAGGAATTAGTCAAGGGACGGAATTTGAAAACAAAGGAAAAATGGAAAGCAGTGGCGAAGAATTTTGAAACAATATATTATTTAATAAACTAATATTAGAATTTAGGTTTTTTTGTATTTCTAAATTTTCAAGATAATTCATAATTTGGCCTTTATATGGAACAAGGTGTAATAGTTTTAATTTATGAGAGTGAAATGAGTGATTAGTATCTATTATATGATTTGTAAGTACCACATACCACATACCAGTATTTCTTAAAATCTACTGTGACACGTGTTTCGATGCATTCCGCATCATTTTCAAACACCATACGTGAAGCTAATTCTAAATTTTAGAGTTGGGTCCTTGGGACGTTGAAGGTTGAAGAGGGGGTAGTAGATTTATTAAATATATATATATATATATATATATATATATATATATATATATATATATATATATATATATATATATATATATATATATATGTATATATATATATATATATATATATATATATATATATATATATATATATATATATATATATATATATATATATATATATATATATATATATATATATATATATATATATATATATATATATATATATATATATATATATATATATATATATATATATATATATATATATATTATTTTTTAACATCTCATCAAAGATGAAGAAGAATATGGAAGTCTGGGCATTTACGGGGCTGACGACCGTCATCGGATGTAAAGAAGCTTTTTATTAAGCAGAAACTCTTATATTAGTATGTGAGGTCCCATACATCCCACCAATAGATGTCTCTAGTAAAGTTCTAGTGATTCAAGAACAAGGTTTCTAAATTGGTTCATATATATATAGAACTTCCAAGAATTTGAGTAGTGTGGTTGTCAATTATGGGTAGAATTGGTGAATGTTACACGTGTGTAAAGTGATCACTTAAACCAGCCGATGATGGTCGTCAGCCCCGTAAATGCCCAGACTTCCATATTCTTCTTCATCTTTGATGAGATGTTAAAAAATAATATGAAAATAACTCCTGTAATTGGAGATAATCCAGATTTTGTGAACAAGTATTTGGACACACTCAAAATGTTGTATATATATATATATATATATATATATATATATATATATATATATATATATATATATATATATATATATATATATAATAAATTTGATATCTTACTAGCTTAATATTGCCCTGAAAAACATCCCAAAGGATTTTAAACTTGGAAGTATAACATATTGACTTGGTAAACATGACTAACTGCATTGATGTTTATTTTGTTGCCAAGCAAAAGTGACTGAAATGGCCCTCCTGAACATTTTGTTAGTTGGTCACTCTCTCCTGTACAACTACGATATATTTTTTAAATAAGTTCGAACAGGGGGATTGAAATCCCCCATATAATAAAAACACAAATATTTCTTTTTAAAAAATAAAGCTTACATTGCCTTTTTTGTAAAATTTTTTATACATTTATTTCAATCAATTTTTACATATTTAGAACATTTTTTTTGCAGAGACCCACCAAGCCACCTTGTGTGTCTTGTCGGTGGTTTTAATATACAAAATATGACATTGCGCTCACTCCTTTCAAGAACTTTATAAATCAAAAAACTTGATTTTTCAGGAGAACGTTATTAACGTTTAAAAATATAATACAATATATTAAAAATAAATATCAAGCCACTTATTGAACTTTTTACTGTGCAACAGATCTTTTTAGGTAAAACCTGAAGGTTTTTTTCTCCATTTGAAAAATATTTAGTATATTAAAAAAAATAATCAAACAATACCTTTACTTCAAAATGCAAAAACAACACTTTCTGCCCTGTAGCGGGTAAATATTAAGTTAAAAATATGCCTCTTTTGCTGGGATACAGTACATTTTCTGGGCATTCTGAAAACATGCACAACTGAAAATTGACGATTATTGATTTATGACGTTCTTGAAAGGAGTGAGCGATTTATTCTACTTTTTACTCTTTCCAGATAAACCTCCCCGGTTTTTCCAGGATGTTCTTTGACTATGCAACGGAAGACAAAGACAAGATCATACGATTGATCAACATTTTAAATAGTGATCCGGGAAAAGTATTGCACCTTTTAGGAACAAGATCCATGCCAGTTGTGAGAGTGATATTTAGATATTCAGTTCTTTATTTATTTTTATTTATTTATTTAATTTATATAATATCTTTTGACATCTCATCAAAGATGAAGAAGAATATGGAAGTCTGGGCGTGTACGGGGCTGACGACCGTCATAACGTGTAACATTATGACGTCAGCCCCGTAAATGGCCAGACTTCCATATTCTTCTTCATCTTTGATGAGATGTCAAAAATAATATAACCTTTTTAATAAGTTTGACGTTGCCCACCTTATCAAGCTGATATACCTTGGGAATGTTTGATGGGGGGTAGGGAGATGAAAGAAAATTCTCATGACAAAACATATAATAATAATAAAACCCTTATCCGCACCCCAATGGTGCATAGGGCACTGCGTCATATAAACGCAGTGTTATATTGATCGTTTACACATGAAGGAAAGGTGATCAGCCCTCCGCTTCAGGTACCAGTCCAGGGTAATATTGAATAAATATTAGAGTGAAAAAATCACTTATGTTTATTAAACCCCCCTGGGAATCGAACCCGGGACCTCCAGAACGGTAGGCGAGCATGCTGACCATTACACTACGGAGGCGGACACAGTGTTAAATAACTAATATTTACTATCGCCCCCCTGGGAATCGAACCCGGGACCTCAAGCACGGCAGCTCGACAAGCTGACCATTACATCAAACCTGTATTCCTGTTTTTATTATTTTGTATCGTAACATGACTTTACAACCGTTTTAGAGTTACAATGGCAGCGACAACGGGCTGACGGTCATGAAAAAGTCACTACACTATGAGAGAAGAAAATCACAGGAAATAGAGCGCGGAATACAAATATTAGACAAGGAAGATGAAGATATCCAGGGCCTACATGACGTAAGTACTGACTCAGGGACGTCATTATACCAACTGTGCCTTCCAGATGAATTGGTGGACAGACGTCTCACGCTTCCATCGGCTACAGCATCTGCAATGGGCACAGTGATCTTCCCAGCTCGCAACCAGCGCACTGAATCCAGCCTGTCAACCGGGCGGTTTGCTGTCCAACTACGCAACTTGTAACGGGCGCAAACTCTGTCACTAGGACGAGTCAGTACTGCTCACCCAGAACACGTCTACCACTCTCAATAGCCAAACGATACTGATTCACTCCGTGTCTTAAATTCATGTGGAGACATGTATTTCAAACCCTTATCCGCACCCCAATGGTGCATAGGGCACTGCATCATACAAACGCAGTGTTATCTCGATCGTTTACACATGAAGGAAAGGTGATCAGCCCCCCGCTTCAGGTACCAGTCCAGGGTAATATGGAATAAATATTAGAGTGAAAAAAATCACTTATATTTATTTGACCCCATAGTTTTTTATACATTTAGAAATAGGGCCATTATAGCGCCATCTGTTGAGCAATTGGTGAAATTGCGTTATTCCGTTTGAACTAAATGTATGTCACTTTCATGTTTTTTAAAAACCTATATATATATATATATATATATATATATATATATATATATATATATATATATATATATATATATATATATATATATATATATATATATATATATATATATATATATATATATATATATATATAGCCCCCCGCTTCAGCTTCGCTTCGCTTTGCTGTTGCGGAAACACTCTTCCGCCAATGGTTAGAAATAGCGAGAGTGAGATGATCTTTAGAAAAAAACTTAAAACACATTTGTTTGCTAAACCATTTCCGCCATAATACTTTCCCCAATTCGTTCACAGTGAAGCACCCTTGAGGGAGTATTTTACGAAAATGGCGTCATACAAACTTATTAGTATTATTTTACTCACTTATAACCCTTATCCGCAACTAATGGTGCATAGGGCACTGCATCAAATTAACGCAGTGTTATCTTAATCATTACTTACATGAAGGCAAGGTGATCACTCTTGCGCTTCAGGAACCAGTCCAGGGTAATATTAAATGGATATTACAGTGTTAAATCACTAATATTTATTTTCCCCCCCCCCCCCTGGGAATCGAACCCGGGTCCTCCAGCACGGTAGCTAAACACGCTGACCATTACACCACGGAGGCGGACAGTACTGTCCAGTATTACATATTAACTAACTAACCATCAATTCACTCTCCGCAGGGGCAGGCAGAGAACAAACCCCCACCCCAAACTGTCCTACTTCTTCCCCTCTCCTGCATTCATGCATCAACATAACATTAAAACAACATTTTGAGTGTGTCCAAATACCTGTTCACAAATCTGGATTATCTCCAATTACAGGAGTTATTTTCATATTATTTTTTGACATCTCATCAAAGATGAAGAAGAATATGGAAGTCTCGCTCTAGTGAAGTTCTAGTGATTCAAAAACAATGTTTCGAAATTGGTTCATATATCGCTCACTCCTTTCAAGAACGTCATAAATAAAAAAACTTGATTTTTCAGGAGAACGTTTTTAAAGTTAAAAAATATAATACAATGTATATAAAATAAATATCAAGCTGCTTATTGAACTTTTTACTGAGCAACAGATCTTTTTAGGTAAAACCTGAAGGTTTTTTCTCCATTTGAAAAATATTTAGTATATTTGAAAAAAAAATTAAAGAATACCTTTTCTTCAAAATGCAAAAACAACACTTTCTGCCCTGTAGCGGGTAAATATTAAGTTAAAAATATGCCGCTTTTGCTGGGATATATGTAGTACATTTTTTGGGCGTTCCGAAAACATGCACAACTGAAAATCGACGATTTTTTATTTATGACGTTCTTGAAAGGAGTGAGCGATATCATCCTTATCAGATATCCTTACCAGATATCTTACTAGATGTATCTTTCTGTATACTATTCGGGAGAGAACACTTTCCATAACACATCATCCTTCAGCCATTCCTGCACTGGAGTAGCCCGCATCTCCACACCAAGAGTGCGCCTTCTCTGCACACCTTCAGGAGACTATCTACCCTCGGAGCCCTAACTGTCCATAATATCATTCTTACCAGATATCTTGTAGTACCTTTCTGTACAACTCAGAAGAGAACACCTTCCATTCCTTCACATAATGCATCATCCTTCAGCCATTCCTGCACTGAAGTAGCCCGCATCTCCACACCAAGAGTGCGCCTTCTCTGCACACCTTCAGGAGACTATCTACCCTCGGAGCCCTAACTGTCCATAATATCATTCTTACCAGATATCTTGTAGTACCTTTCTCAGGAGAGAACACCTTCCATTCCTTCACATAACACATCATCCTTCAGCCATTCCTGCACTGGAGTAGCCCGCATCTCCACACCGAGAGAGCGCCTTCTCTGCACACCTTCAGGAGACTATCTACCCGTTTTTGTTCCAGGCTGCCCCGGTTTTGTCAAGCGTGCTGACGGCATGTCACGGAAGAGTCCGGAAGCTCGTCAGGAGACTCCATACCCTGGAGAGCCTATATCCGGAGAGGGGGAGCGTCGGGGAATTCATGTTCGACAAGAAACTACTTAGAAATGAAATATGAAATGCTCCAACCTACCACAATCCTTCAAAGAAGGACTTCTATTTTATTGGAATAAAAAATTAAACATATTTGTTTGTTTATTTCTTCGATAACATATCGCTCACTCCTTTCAACAACGTCATACATCAAAAATCGTCAATCTTCAGTTGTGCGTGTTTTCAGAATGCCCAGAAAATGTACTATATCCCAGCAAAAGCGGAATATTTTTAACTTAATATTTACCCGCTACAGGTCAGAAAGTGTGTTTTTGCATTTTGAAGAAAATGTATTGTTTAATAATTTTTAAAAATATTTTTTAAATGGAGAAAAAACATTCAGGTTTTACCTAAAAAGATCTGTTGCACAGTAAAAAGTTCAATAAGCGGCTTTATACATATTTATTTTTTATACATTTTATAATATTCTTAAACTTTAAAAACGATCTCTTGAAAAATTGAGTTTTTTGATCCATGACGTTCTTGAAAGGAGTGAGCGATATATGAACCAATTTCGAAACATTGTTCTTGAATCACTAGAACTTCACTAGAGAGAGACTTCAATATTCTTCTTCATCTTATATATAAATATATATATATATATATATATATATATATATATATATATATATATATATATATATATATATATATATATATATATATATATATATATATATATATATATATATATATATATATATATATATATATATATATATATATATATATATATATATATATATATATATATATATATATATATATATATATATATATATATATATATATATGTATATATATATATATATATACAATATATACTCACTGGCACATTTCCGCTTATATAATTCTTCTGCTTCTTTGAACGCTTCAACTGAATCTAATTGATACAATATGAGTAAGGTAGCGGAAAGGCAATTGGAGGTGGTATGGG
Organism: Brachycentrus maculatus; assembly: GCF_059751285.1. Taxonomy (NCBI): domain Eukaryota; kingdom Metazoa; phylum Arthropoda; class Insecta; order Trichoptera; family Brachycentridae; genus Brachycentrus; species Brachycentrus maculatus. Next base: position 463,211 of record NW_028281091.1, read on the forward strand.
TACATAGGCTTGTAGCACATCACGCCACTACTTCACCAACTGCACTGAGCACGCTTTCCCCAAAGGGTACAGTATAAACTCTGTCTGCTCATGTCGCCCACTCCTTTCAAGAACGTCATAAATCGAAAAAATTAAATTTTCAGGAGAGCGTTTTTAAAGTTTAAGAATATAATACAATGTATTAAAAATAAATATCAAGCCACTTATTGAACTTTTTACTGTGCAACAGATCTTTTTAGGTAAAACCTGAAGGTTATTTCTCCATTTGAAAAATATTTAGTATGTTAAAAAAATATTTAAACAATACGTTTTCTTCAAAATGCAAACACAACACTTTCTGCCCTGTAGCGGGTAAATATTTAGTTAAAAATATGCCTCTTTTGCTGGGATATATGTAGTACATTTTTTGGGCGTTCCGAAAACATGCACAACTGAAAATCGACAATTTTTTATTTATGACGTTCTTGAAAGGAGTGAGCGATATATGAACCAATTTTTCGTTTTGCGTGTTTTCAGAATGCCCAGAAAATGTACTATATCCCAGCAAAAGTGGCATATTTTTAACTTAATATTTACCCGCTACAGGGCTACAAAATGTTGTTTTTGCATTTTGAAGAAAACATATTGTTTAATTATTTTTTTATAAATACTATATATTTTTCAAATGGAGAAAAAACCTTCAGGTTTTACCTAAAAAGATCTGTTGCCCAGTAAAAAGTTAAAAAAGTGGCTTGATATTTATTTTTAATACATTGTATTATATTTTTAAACTTTAAAAATGTTCTCCTGAAAAATCAAGTTTTTTGATTTATGATGTTCTTGAAAGGAGTGAGCGATGTGTCAAATACATACATAATACGGCTCTAGAGTATCTAAAAGAGGTGTGCATTCCAGACCAATTGGTTGATAGACGTCTCACGCCTCCATCGGCTGCAACAACTGCAATGGGCAAAGCGATCTTCCCAGCTCGCAACCAGCGCACTGAATTCACCCTGTCAACCGGGCGGTTTGCTGTCCAACTACGCAACTTGTAACGGACGCAAACTCTGTCACTAGGACGAGTCAGTACTGCTCACCCAGAACACGTCTACCACTCTCAATAGCCAAACGATACCGATTCACTCCGTGTCTTAAATTCATGATTAAAGAAAGCACTTGTTTTTTACCACTTGAGTTTTATTATAGACTACATGTTTCAGAAGTTAAACTTCCATCATTCAGGTCTGAATAATAACTAAAATATAAAATATAAAATCGTTCTATAAATAAAGAGAGGGGAAAGTTAAGGGGAAGGGGTTAGTCAAGGAGCGGAGTTTGAAAACAAAGGAAAAATGGAAAGCAAAGGTGAAGAATTTTGAAACAATATATTATTTAATAAATTATTATTAGAATTTAGGTTTTTTTGGATTTCTAAATTTTCAAGATAATTCATAATTTGGAGAATAATATATTTGAATTTGGAGATAATTCTTAAATTCATGTGGAGACATGTATTTCAAACCCTTATCCGCACCCCAATGGTGCATAGGGCACTGCATCATACAAACGCAGTGTTATCTTGATCGTTTACATATGAAGGAAAGGTGATCAGCCCTCCGCTTCAGGTACCAGTCCAGGGTAATATGGAATAAATATTAGAGTGAAAAAAATCACTTATATTTAATTGACCCCCCTGGGAATCGAACCCGGGACCTCCAGAACGGTAGCCGAGCGTGCTGACCATTACGCTAAGGAGGCGGAGACATGTATGGATGACTAATACCTTTGTTGTTCCAAAAATATACGTCCAT